>NC_057806.1:606670790-606943223 GCF_018294505.1 Triticum aestivum
CCCTCTATCCCCTCTCCCTAGCCCCCGGCGGCCACCATGGGCGCCGCCCCTCCCCGAGCCCATACACACACAAGCATGATGAACACACACACACACATATTTCGTTAAGTTAATTAGTATATACGTATTTTTGTATGTTTAATTAGTTGACATGTTTTAGATTATTATTTTTTCACTAGTATATATGTATGAATGCATGTTAGATGGATATAATTAGTGTTTAATTAGTATGGATTTTTTTATATAATGTTGTTTTTTAGTTTTTTAATGGATGTATAGAAGTTGTTTTTTCTGTTTTTAGTGTTAGATGCTTAATTAGTATGAAATTTCATATAGAATTGCTTAATTAGTATGATAGCATTTTTAAATTTTGTATATAAGAAATCACAATCCAATAATTTAAAAAATGTTAACTTTTGCGGCATATAGTATTTTTTTCTCGATGATGCCCGGCCCGCATCCACGCCGTCGACCCGTTCGCGACGATGTCCTGCTTTAGAGGACCCATGTCCGGGACTGGGCTCCGTCGGGCTGGCACTGGGAGGTGCTACCTTCAGGGGCTCATCGCTTGGAGAGGAACCCAGTTCCCGTCGTCGACCCTGATCTCCTTTGGTGGCTTTCACGTGGGCCACGTTCGGTGCAGAGGGAGCCGGCCCCACCAAAGGTGGTGCGTCGCCGTGTCAGGGAGGAGGACGAGCACGTCCATCGCTACATGGCTGCTATGGACGTCGGGTTCTCCAATACCTAATAGGTTCTTTGGGCAGATGACCGGAGATATGATCCTGTGATGGTTCCTTCTCTTTGGGTGTCCACGTGATTCTTGTGTAGTATTCGATATTTATTATTTACCTAGCCAGTGATTATTCGAAACGATGTATTCGAGATTATATATTATTCGAGACGATGTATTCGAGATTATATATTATTCGAGACGATGCATATTATGTACTATATGATTCAGTTTTTCCTTATTGATTGCATCCATGCATTATAATTTGAATACTAAATTCTTTTATATTTCTTCTGGATTAGTGTTAAATAAAAGATATGGCGGACAATACCGGCAGAGAGGGAGAAGAGGCCATGTTCGAGATCATACGCAAGCCTACCAGGCCAGATGATCTGAATGAAGCAGATGATGGCTCCCAATATCTGAACAATACCGGGGAGGGTGATGATAAGGTATTCGATCAGGACGACCGAGCTGATGAAGTCATGAACTATGATTATGATTATGATTATGATGACACAGACAATGTTGATCTTGAAATAACAAAGACTACCGGCGAGGTATATTTTTATAAGCAGGCATCTAGTGATCATCACATGTTTTTTATTTGAAGATATATTAACGAATCGATCTTTCTTCTTTTAGCCTTCCGGATCAAGCAAATCTGCTTCTACAGACAGCAGGAGAAAGCGAGGCCCGGCCAAAAAGTTGAAGGAGGGTGTAAAGTACAACATCGATTCCATCAAAGCTTCTGGCGAACCCCTTTCACCTAAGAACATTGCGAACAAGTTCGTTTGTCAGTGCGGAGTTCTTGTGAAGGACCAACTCCCGATCTCCATTCAAGAATGGAAAGAGCCAAAAACTAAACATCCAGATGTTACTTGGGTCAATGACAGAGCAAAAGACAATCTTTGGGAATCTCTGATGGAACATTTCACCCTACCAGATTATTTCACTGATGCAGATGTGCAGAAAGTCAAGGACGCTGCTCTTAAGAAGATGGCAATTGCATTCAACACCCACAAGAAAACTGTATGGGCCAACTACCTCGCTGCAGACAGGAAGACTCCTGAATTCACGGGAACACTGGCCCGCTTTCGTGGAATTCAAGGAATCAGAATTATCTGAGGAACGGTCGAGAAAAAACAAGGCCAATGCCGCAAAAAAGACGCAGTTCCATAGGCTGGGGCCAGGTAGCTACACGGTGGTAATGCCTAAGTGGGATAAGTCTGAGCAAGATATGGAGGATGCAGGGGTCACTCCAGTTACTAGGAGCTGCCCCCCAGGTGCAGAACTTTGTTCTATGCGCATGGGGGGGAGTTGGACCCGAAGGCAGGCGAGGTTTCAAAGAAGGCAAGTCTAAAAGGAGCCAAACAAAAGTTACTTGACGCAATAGAAGATGCTAGAAACGGGGTGTTCACGCTCATCAGAGAGAACGACGAGCTTACGTACGCCCTGGGAAATCCTGAACACCTGGGAAGAACACGAGGCAAGGGCCTTATTCCCTGGTATGAGGGCTTTTCGGAATGTAAGGACGACTACAGGAGCCGTGCAAGAAAGAAGAGGGTGGAGGAGAAGAAGAGGAAGCTAGAGGAGGAGCAGAGGAAGCAGGACGCAGAACACCTTCAAGGCCTAGAAGCAAGGCACGCGGACTTGGCACTCAAATTCCAGCAGTAGCATCAGATCGACTCACTTAGCCAGGAAAGGGGGTCTCAGCAGCGGCAGCAGCAAGCGGATGATCGTCCAGCATTGGATAGCATCGTCCCATCCATGCCAAGAAGCAGCGTTGGTTCCGCCCCGGGCGACGCACTGCTGGATACATACCCTGTGGATGACATCATAGAGGACACTAACTGTGAGCTACACTTCAAAATGAAGAACATATCCATGAAGGTGGCGGACGCCGTTGCTTTTACAATTACCCCCGAAGCAACCTTCCATTGCACCCCGATTCCAGCGGGCTATGCTCGTGTCTTGGTTGATGAGGTGGTGGACCCATATTCGGGGCTACAGCTTGACATTCCTGGAGGTGACGACGAGCACACACTGGGAGAGGCCATACATCGTATCATCCTATGGAGAAAGGATTGCATCGTCTTTCGAAATCCACCGACACCGCGTCTGCAGACTCCTCCTCGAAGTCCACCACCGAGTCAGGGGACTCCCGCTCCTCCAAGTCCACGAACGCGTGAGCCGACTCCTCCTCAAAGTCCACCACCGTGTCTGCAGACTCCCACTCCTCCAAGTCCACGAACGCGTGAGCCGACTCCTCCTTGAAGTCCGCCACCGTGTCAGCAGACTCCCGCTCCTCCAAGTCCACCAATGCGTGAGCAGACTGCTACTCCAACTCAGCCACGTCAGCCGCCTCTGCCGCCTCAGCAATCGCAGAACAGACACGCCGCAGCTATGGTGCGTAGCGGTACGAGTCGAGGTAGTACAGGAGGTACAGGCGGAGGCAAGCGATATAAATATGGTCCAAGCAGCCTCGCTCCTCTTCCTCAGAGGCCTTACGACATGACCGAGGAGCAAAACAAAGCCATAGTGAAGGCCCAAGTGGACGCCCATTTTGGACCGAAACCGACACCGCCGCCAAGGGAGAAAGTGCCCAAGGAAAAGATTGACAACTTCATTCGTATGGCTAGACCACCAGCTCCCAAGCCTGTTGACTCTGACTATGAGCGCCAACTCAGGAAGGCACATCGAGCACGACTACAAAGGGAAGCAAGCTCGAGCTCGAGCCAACAAGCAGCTGCCAAAAAATGCGAGAAAACCGTTCCCCAGCTGGGAGAACAGGCGCAATCGCCCCCCCTGCTTGTTGTGCCAACAACACATGAGAGTACGCGCGCCGTATATCATTGTGGGCAAACCATTCCCCAGTTGAACAATCTGGTAATGACTGAGGAGCATATAAGGAATGCTAAAATGCTCGGTATCAGTGTTGGACAACTCCTCGACATCGAGCCCATGTCTCTGCTTAGAGAGGAGGAAATAAAACGGTAATATGTCCGTGGCCAACCTTTGGTCAAGCCCGAGGAGGTCAAGAACCTCCCAACGAGAATGTATGAATTGCATCAATGGTACATGAACATTACCAAGATTTCCAATCGAGAGTCCCTCATGGTGAATGTCAAGGCGGAGCATTACTTCCATGAGAAAGCTCTGGCCGTTGAGTATACAGAACAGTTTCAATTATTCCATCAAGACCAACTCGACAAATCTCTCGTCAGTTGCTGTTGTCTGTAAGTGCTTTCTTTCTGTAATTTAAGTCTCAAGCTAGCTGTAGTGATCATTTTGATCAATCATCACCTGTAATTATCCTCACTATATTCTTTTCTATGGTATTATGCAGGATGAAGATGTATGAAATGAAAAAATCTGGACGCTATGGCATTGGGTTCATTGACCCTAATACCGTTAATGAGTACACATGGAATATTCTAAGTTGTCGAGCAAATTTAGAGGAAAGCATGCTAGAGTTCTTCAAGCGTCTCAATAGCAATGAAGATATACTATTTCCTTACAACTTCCTGTGAGTCACACTGTCTTGTACTACAGATTCTGTTTTTGCTTACTAGCTAGCTAGATGTTAATAATTAAGTGTATAGGGTTTATGCTAGTTGATTAGTGTTGTGCACATGCCCGCTTAATTAAGACATGCAAACGTGTGCGCATGCAGTTTCCACTGGATCTTGTTAATCATTAAAGTTGATAAAGGAACAGTTGAAGTACTAGACTCACTACTTAAGGAAGAAAGTGACTTCGCCATCTTGAAGGGGATAGTCGGCAGGTAATTTCAATCATTATTAACTATATCTTGGCCTATTTAATTAGTTCATCATTTCCTGATATCAACTATTTAATAATCTCTTTATTCATTTTGTTTGCTGGCGGGCAGGGCTTGGGAAAAGTTCATCAACGTGACTCCAGGCAAATGGCGACAAAAGTTGTTTTGGTTTCGACCCAAGGTAAGTAATTAAGTATTACTAGCTAGCTTACCATCTCTTTAATTCTTATTTCAATACCATTAATTAATTATCATGCTTGATTAATTATTATCTAATTAAATTCCATTCTCGTAAAGGCCCTGAGGCAGGCTCCAGGGACTAATCTGTGTCCATACTACGTTTGCGAGAACATTCGCATGATGGCGTCCGAAAGGAGCAAATCTCAAAGACAGGAATGGGTACATTTGCCAGAACACTATTCACAATATTTACATCATTATCGATATCTAGTCACACAACTAATACACATGCAGATTGATCTCCTTCTTAACAGTTCAAAGAGGTGCGGGAGAAGCTCCTAGCAACGGAGCGCATACTAGCACTTCAAGAGGAAATAGCGGGATTTTTGCTCGACCAGGTCATAGATCCCAAAGGAGAATACTATTACCCGCTACCGCCCCCATGAACTACTTGTCATCGTGCTCCGGAGGCACCAAGGCAACATGTAGGAGAAATTGTATATATATGTATATATATTATATACATGTGTATGTGTGAATAATTAATGGTGGTTGTGAGACATTCAATGATATATATATATATATATATATATATGATCGGTTCTACGAGAAAATCTATTTATATATATGCATAACGTCTACAATACGTAGTATCGTAAAATACCAGCAAACAAAAAAGAATTAAATGGAAAACACAAAATTAATGGAAAAATAAAAAATAAAACCAAAACCACCCCAAACATTTAGTGCCGGTTGGTGTTACCAACCGGTACTAATGTCCTACACGCACCCGGGCCTGGCTCGTGCCACGTGGTGGCACTTAAGTGCCGGTTCGTGATGAACCGGTACTAAAGTGGGGACCTTTAGTCCCCACTCTTTAGTGCCAGTTCTGGAACCGGCACTAAAGGCCCTTACGAACCGGCGCTAAAGCCCGATTCTGCACTAGTGTATCAGTAGCCCCTAAGACTTGAAACAGTTTGCACAACTGATTTAAGGATCATTATATGCGTAGGTTCTTATGGAGAAGAATACCCAGTTGTCTCAAGAGCTGGAGGAGTGCAAGGCCCAGCTACGGGCCGCAGTTGCCGGAATGAAGGAGTCCAAGAAGGCCCCATCTGGTAATACTTGTCCTGATCGGAAAGAATGAAATGACATGTACCAGTTAGTATTCTGCATGCATGCAAATCTAACAATAGATTCTGCAGATGATCCCGGATTGAATCTGAAGATCGTGTGAGGGGATGAGCAGCATGCTCAATGACAGCTGGAGGCTGGCGAGCGCGTGCTTACGCGGGTTAGGCAGGAGAAAAATGATCTCCAAGATGCCAATACCCGGCTGGGCGTTGAACTGAAAGATGTTCGAGCCCAGCTAGCTGACTCCGTAAAGGAGAATAAGAGGCTTCGACGTGGCATTTTTAGTAAGTGCTTGAATGAACTTTTATAGAGTTCGGAGAAGAAACAGGCTAACAGAGTTATATCTATAGGTATGCTGACGGGTCGTCCCGAAGAGGAGATGCCCAGATCTGCGGGCGATCTTCTGCCAGAGCTCTCACAACTGCACGAACAAGTTCGGCAGGTGATGCAGGGCATTGCCCAGGCCGTGTGGCCATCCGCCTCCCTGCTAGGAGGCATGGGGGAGCTCGTAGAGATGCTCAAGGGAGCGCGGCGGCGCTTCCGAGTATGGAAGATATCTACCTGCCGACAAGGTGCAAGGGAAGCCTGTGCCATGGTGAAGACGCGATATACCAAGGCTGACCCGAACCACATGGCCGAGGTCGGACCTATAGGGTCTGATGGGAAAGAGATCCCCGTTAGTCTGGTATATGACCAGGTAAAATTAGCCGCAAAGTATTCCCAACAGGATTGTAAGCTAGACAACCAGTTGGATGGTATAGAAGAAGAATTTAGTCAGTCTAAGTGACTATGTACTTCAAGTGACATATTTTGTCAAGCCGGATTGTAAATCATTTGTCATGGCGGACCTTTTCGCTTCGACCTCCGGACCCGACAGTCTCGAGTGTATCCGAATACCCGCTTAGTTATGTAAAAACCGGGGTACGCATGGAAACCAGGCATAGGGGTCATAAGTGCTTAAACAGACAAGTACCCAACTAGCTATGTTATATTATATGGATAGTAAGAAACATCTTCCAAGGAGAATAGTTCCGTTAAGGGTTCCTTTCCCTGGGAACGCATGCATTAATGTGCATGTCCGAACTGCGAAAAGAGACGCAGGATATAAACATCCGGGGGCATGTATTGCAATAAGTAAAAGTCATCTTTTGTTCACCGACCGAATATTCCCTTAAGAATGCTATCTTTTGGCTTCACCCAGTCTGAGGTACACATCTGGTTGACCCGGCAGTAACAATCGCAGAGGTGCTCCCCTTATGCCTTAGTCGAATTAATGGGAACATAGGGCATAAACACAAGAGCCAGGCAACCCAGCTTGGCCAAAACCTAAGTCATATCGATGCATATAATGGTGAAGGAAAGGTACATATGGAAAAGTAACACATGTGCAGGGGGCATAGAGCCTGAAACATAATTATATTAAGCTTTTGTATAAGAAGCCCCCAGGTGTAATGAGAACGCATGGCGCGTCAAGGTTGTGTAGTCAAGACACATTTTAACCTTTTAAGGCCGTGAAAAAAAAGGAAGAAAGAAAGAAAGACAGATAGCGGATATATATATATATAAGGAGGAGGTAAGGAGATGAACACAGAGTCCGGCACTAGGCGTAGAACCTTCGGAGTCTGGTTGCGTTCCATGGGTTTGGCTCAAGTCGATTGTCTGATGCATCATGCAGACGGTATGCTCCACCGGTTAGAACTTTGTCGATGATGAAGGGACCTTCCCATTTGGGCTTGAGCTTGTCCTTTTTCTTCTCGGGTAGGCGTAGAACGAGTTTGCCGACGTTATAAGTTTTGGCCCGTACTTCTCTGCTTTGATACCGTCGAGCCTGTTGCTGATAGAATGCGGAGCGGGCTTTTGCAACATCACGCTCCTCCTCCAGGGCGTCTAAACTGTCCTGCCAATCAACCTCGGCTTCTTTCTCTTCCTACATGCGCACTCGAGGTGATTCATGAAGGATGTCGCAGGGCAGTACCGCCTCTGCGTCGTACACCATAAAAACGATGTGTATCCGGTAATGCGATTGTAACACCCCAAAAATTTAACCAGGTTTTAGTTATTAAAATTTTGCCAAGAGTTTAAAATTTTTGCCTGCAAGAATATATCTGTTGATTTCAAAACTTTTCTTTTAATATTAAGGAGTTTTTCCCATGTGGATCCTTCCAAAGCATATTGGACTTATTTTCCCTCTCATTTAAAAACCTCCCTCAATCAGTAGATTTATTTATAAAATTATTTCACCCTGAGCTTTATTCATTAAATGACTTGTTTTAAAATTTGAAGCTCTTTTTGAACTACAACCATTTGATATATTTATCTAAAAATCCAACCAAAATTTGGAGATGTCATATGATGTTTTTAAATCACTTTTATACAAAAATATCTTTTATTCTTGAAATATTTTGAGCTCTACACCCAATTTTCTTCTCTGGTCCAGAGAGCAATTTTGCACTACAACCCTTTTAAATATTTGTTTCTAGCTTACACCAAAATTTTGGGATGTCAGTAGGAGCATACCATTTCATTATATGCAAAAATCCAGGGTTGTTCCTTGAGAATTTTGAGTGAAACAACCTCATCTTTATTCTGGCCCAACATGATGGTTTGTACAGCAACCACATTTTTAGTTGCTCCTTTATCCATGATTCCTCTTCCTACTTGTAGTCCTCCATGTTAAACTCCTAAGTCCAGGAGCATGCAACCATTGGCACATTTTTGGTTCATGAAATAATGCCCTTCACCTCCTGTCCAGATTTGAAGTTCTGCAAAACTTGCACTAGCAAGTTTATGCTTTTCACTAACTAACCTCACCAACCTCTTGTGCCTCCAAAGAGACACTGATCTGGAAGAATTTGCCCCTCCAAGACCTGCCTAGATGCCTCTGGCATTTTATCAAACACCCTGTGGGCATGGACAAATTTGGCATGATTGTAAGTTTGTGTTGTGAACTTTCCCATCTGTCCAAACCAAATTGTCTAGTAGCCTTCTATATGTCTCTAACCTAGGCTTGTGGATTTGCATTAGCTTCCTAGCAACTTGGCTCGCCCTGGCATTTCGTCGAACGAGTGCCGTGCACGCCCAGAGCGCGAGTAGAGCACGCGTTTTGCACGTGCTCGCGCCGAGCCAACTCACCCCCCTGGATAAGTTTCCCCGAGCTCATCCAAATCCTCTCCCTCTCGCCACGTCACGCTAGAAGCCCCGACCGCCTCCGCGCCCCCTGCAGCGTAGCCAGCAAGCGGCTTGGCGGCACGCCCGTGGCCGCACCCGCCACCGCCATGAGCAGCACCGCCCAAACCACCACAGCACGCCAGCTCGCCTCCTTCGACAGTGGAGTGATCGTCGTTAGCCCCTGGAGCTAGCCAGCCACCGCCACGTCGCTCTGCAGCACAGTAAGACGGTCGCCGGCGACCTTATCCGCGGCCACCGTCGGAACCGACCCCGAGCGCCTATTTAAGGAGGCCCCGAGCACGTTCCGTTCGCAGGCGGCCTCAGTACACTCCTCCAGTTCCCCCATGGCAGCCAATCGACCCGAGGAGGCCGTCTTCCTCATCTCCGGCAACTCCAGCCGCCGCCGCTGTCTCGACCATTCCGGCGCCACCAAAGCCTCCCTCTCCCCATTCTCTTCACCAGGAGCTTCCTCTCCACCTCGTGAATCCATCCCCTTGCTCGATTTCGATCGGGACTCACTGCGGGAGAAAAACCACTTTGCCCGACGACCACCGTCCGCTGTGAAGCTCGCCGCCGGCAGCTCCGTCCACCCCAGAGACCGTATCGACCACCGGAATGACCGTCTCGATCCCCTGAACCCGCAGATGGCCTCCGTTTCCCGAACGGTGCCGCCATTCGCCGGCGAACATCGTCGGAGCTCCCGCCTCTGTTCGGCCAGAGGAAGGGGAGGGAGGGCGACTGGTCAAACATGACTAGTGGGCCCCCTGGACCCACTGTCAGTGACCCAGCCCCGCCACCACGTGACTTAAGTGAAGACGTGAAATCGCAAAGTACGTTTCCTCCGCTCCGAAAACGTATTCTTGTCTGAAACGTTTTCTTTTCTATTTTTATTTTAAAAACAGATTTTTGACCACAACTTTGACTGGCTTTATCTTTTTAAATATAACTCCAAATGAATTAATTCTTTTTCCTACCTCTCTCAAATATTGTCTAGTTTATTTTAAGATTTATTTGAAAAAATTTCAGAACAACTTTTTGTGCTGTTTTTATTTTGTGTGTTAATTCATTTATTTCTAAATAGGATTTTTGAAGAGAGGAGATATACTTTCAAAAGTTTTGAAGTACACCCTGCCTTACCACACATTGAAGGCAAGCATTCTGAACCCCGGCATAATATTTTTGTGTGTTCGATGACACGTTTATAACATCACCTCACTTCGGAGAAACTTGTTATTTCATGTGACATGATCATATGCATGGGTGCATGTTATTGATTTCCATGCTGTTGGAAATGAACACACTTGTGATGATAATCACCCTCATGTGCCTTGCATGCATACCGGCAGGAACCCGGGAAAACCTCTGCCTTGGGTAGGCATGAGTTTGTCGCCGGTCTCCGTCGGGACGGTTATGTCTGGTATGGCATGGCAAGGTGATATGAGCGGTGACTCTGTTGGTTGAAATATATTCGTTATGCTAATCATGCAGGGAATACTTAAACCTCCTGAGTCGACCGTAGATCGAGTCTTGTTCCAGTAACCCCCATACTTGTTTCGTACTACCACTCGTCTCTACAGCAAGTAGAGTACGGTTCAGTAAGTTGTCAACCTCTTTCTAGCACACACCGTACAGAGAGGCCAGGGTGGAAGATACCGGTTGTAGCTAGTAGGCAGGCCACCTGGTCCGGGGGCATGGGTGTTTCCGGTTGGGACCGAGAGGGGGGCACCCCTTAGAGCGCGCGGTATAAATTTGATCCCATGCTACGCGAGGTTGTAGCCTCCCCACTTAGAGTTTTGCTTGACAGGTGTCGTGGGTGATTCCAGACACCGGTGAGTTAAGCTGGTGTGTGCAAGTTAGGTGTGTTTTCAACAAAAAGACCGTAGACGGAATTAGTCCCGATGGACTAAAGAAATCCGTTACTCGTGGGTAAAGAGTACACCCTCTGCAGAGAATAAACCTATTCGAATAGCCGTGTCCATGGTTAAGGATTACAGTCTGGGATGGGTCAGGTGTCGGTCTTAGTGTCGGTCTTCGGAGGTGAAATTGTTAATCGGAACTGGAACAACATGGATTGTGACTTCTGACTTATGATGATTATGATTATTATTATTGTTGACTAACCCGTGATATTATTGTTATTATCGAGTATCTCTGGGATGGTTCTACCTCCGGGATATTCCCTATGATTGTTTATTTTAAAGCCCTTTATGTGGTGTCGCTCAGACGCCCGACTGTGGCATTTCTTTTAAAGCCCTTTATGTGGTGTCGCTCAGACGCCCGACTGTGGCATTTCTTTTAAAGCCCTTTATGTGGTGTCGCTCAGACGCCCGACTGTGGCATTTCTTTTAAAGCCCTTTATGTGGTGTCGCTCAGACGCCCGACTGTGGCATTTCTTTTAAAGCCCTTTATGTGGTGTCGCTCAGACGCCCGACTGTGGCATTTCTTTTAAAGCCCTTTATGTGGTGTCGCTCAGACGCCCGACTGTGGCATTTCTTTTAAAGCCCTTTATGTGGTGTCGCTCAGACGTCCGACTGTGGCATTTCTCTTAAAGCCCTTTATGTGGTGTCGCTCAGACGCCCGACTGTGGCATTGTTTGTTATTTCATACATTCTAATACTACTATGTTATTGCACTTTTATAAATAACTTGCTTGCACGCATCAGAGTTTTATTTATCTTTTGTGACTGACGTCATGAGCATAAAATATTTTCAGCACATCATTGTTATATTATACCTGTGTTCGTAATGTTTGCGAGTACATTCAAAGTACTCACTGGCTTGTCCCTGGCTATTGTCTTGGCCAGATTTTCTTGCACGGGGAGGAGCGACGCGATGACAGCCCCGGAACCTAAGCAACGATGATAGCAGCCTCGTGAAGATAGGAGTTAACCTGGTCAGCTGTTCCTGTGGGAATTGGAGTCCCATAGACACTGATGATCCACAAACCGCTTCCGCCATCAACCACTAGAAACCATTTGTTGTACTCACAGGCCAGAATGGTCTTGTACTACATATTTTGTATTTTGCTTGGAATTTCTGTATCAAGTTGGAGCCTCATCAGCTAACAGTAATCCTGGGGCTGATGAGCACGACGGTCTTTTTCTGGAAATTTATACCCGGAAAAACCGGTCGTGACAGACTTGGTATCAGAGCCAGGCTGACCATTGGCTAATCCTATCTTAGCCAGGTCGAAAAACTTAGGCAAACCAACCCACCAGACCATAACCAAACCCCAGCCAAAGCTTCTCGTACAAGATAGCCACACAGTGACCCCGACACTTTTGGCAGTCGGTGCCCAACGTATCAACCTAGCCTGTCGGTCATGCACCGGTAGCCAGCACCAAGGTGTCTCATTCGCAAGCGTGCGAAGGAAGACTCCGTTCCCTTTTACTATAAAAAGGGCATGCTAGCCCCAAACCAGCACAACACAGCCTCTACCCCAAACCGAGCCACAATACCTGGTCCCGTCGTGCACAACGAGACCACAACAACCAGCCTTGGAGGTTTTGTGACCATACTCGCAAACCTCACCCATCGTGCCTATGCGTTGGAAGAGCATTTAGCCCAGCACGTGACGAGTTATCTCCAGAGTCTCGCAGATTTAAATCCTCAGATCGCCATCGGCAGATCACGGAGGCCCGACCAGGAGAGACACATTCATTGTCTAGTCAATCCACTTTCCCCGATAGAAGAGGAGTGTATCCCTGTGACAGAGACATTTTCTCAGGGCCCCGTCTAGTAACCGTTTTCGATTTAGACGTCACTGTTATATTTATTATCGCAACTTTTATTTACGTGTTGTAACTTATGCGTGGTACCCCGAGTTTGCGCGGCAAGTAAATCTTTAGCTTCAATTAATATGAGTGATTCTGTTGCATTACTGTTTTATTCCGCATATAATCCTGGAGGGAGATTTCTTTTCCCTGATCTGCTGCATCTGCATCTTCTCACGACATGGGTTATTTTATTTCACACAGCACAACGACCACAGACACTCGACCATAATCATCCGAGCACATACACTGTTTGCAAAACTTTGCAACGGTGTTACATCTGGCTAACCACCCCCTAACAACAGTTAGCACCCGGCACACCTCACCTACTCCTCGTGATCATCACCAACGCGGAGAGCCAACACCCGAGCAGCAGCATCGCGACGATCATCAAGGATCATCGCACACAGGAGCACGGAGAACCCCAGCAGTGTCGCCAGCCCTCCGCATACCAGGATTGCGAACCAGTCTGGCATCGCCTCTGCCATTAGAGCCTCACCTGAGCTTTTGTGAGAAGAAGCGCGCGGGAGAGAGGAAGAGAGAGAGCCAGAGGAAGAAGGAGAGACTGACAGTGGGCCCTGGTCCCACCTGTCAGCCAGAGAGAGCACTGTGCTCTCGGGTACGACCAACGTATTGTTAAATTTAGAATTTATTCTAAATTCATGTCGTCCAGCGTAGAAACCACTCGTTTTCATAAGCATGGATTTTTCCACACAGTGCCAGTACCACACTGTAGTTACTCACCACTTATTGCCCTCTCAATGTAGCCTCTTTTTACCGCCTGTGTAAAATGATCTTTTGACCAAGTAAAAGTGTTTTTGTTTTACAACTCTTAGCAAATCTCGAGGACGAGATTTTTTTTAGGGGGGTAGTATTGTAACACCCCAAAAATTTAACCAGGTTTTAGTTATTAAAATTTTGCCAAGAGTTTAAAATTTTTGCCTGCAAGAATATATCTGTTGATTTCAAAACTTTTCTTTTAATATTAAGGAGTTTTTCCCATGTGGATCCTTCCAAAACATATTGGACTTATTTTCCCTCTCATTTAAAAACATCCCTCAATCAGTAGATTTATTTATAAAATTATTTCACCCTGAGCTTTATTCATTAAATGACTTGTTTTAAAATTTGGAGCTCTTTTTGAACTACAACCATTTGATATATTTATCTAAAAATCCAACCAAAATTTGGAGATGTCATATGATGTTTTTAAATCACTTTTATACAAAAATATCTTTTATTCTTGAAATATTTTGAGCTCTACACCCAATTTTCTTCTCTGGTCCAGAGAGCAATTTTGCACTACAACCCTTTTAAATATTTGTTTCTAGCTTACACCAAAATTTTGGGATGTCAGTAGGAGCATACCATTTCATTATATGCAAAAATCCAGGGTTGTTCTTTGAAAATTTTGAGTGAAACAACCTCATCTTTATTCTGGCCCAACATGATGGTTTGTACAGCAACCACATTTTTAGTTGCTCCTTTATCCATGATTCCTCTTCCTACTTGTAGTCCTCCATGTTAAACTCCTAAGTCCAGGAGCATGCAACCATTGGCACATTTTTGGTTCATGAAATAATGCCCTTCACCTCCTGTCCAGATTTGAAGTTCTGCAAAACTTGCACTAGCAAGTTTATGCTTTTCACTAACTAACCTCACCAACCTCTTGTGCCTCCAAAGAGACACTGATCTGGAAGAATTTGCCCCTCCAAGACCTGCCTAGATGCCTCTGGCATTTTATCAAACACCCTGTGGGCATGGACAGATTTGGCATGATTGTAAGTTTGTGTTGTGAACTTTCCCATCTGTCCAAACCAAGTTGTCTAGTAGCCTTCTATATGTCTCTAACCTAGGCTTGTGGATTTGCATTAGCTTCCTAGCAACTTGGCTCGCCCTGGCATTTCGTCGAACGAGTGCCGTGCACGCCCAGAGCGCGAGCAGAGCGCGCGTTTTGCACGTGCTCGCGCCCGAGCCAACTCACCCCCCTGGATAAGTTTCCCCGAGCTCATCCAAATCCTCTCCCTCTCGCCACGTCACGCTAGAAGCCCCGACCGCCTCCGCGCCCCCTGCAGCGTAGCCAGCAAGCGGCTTGGCGGCACGCCCGTGGCCGCACCCGCCACCGCCATGAGCAGCACCGCCCAAACCACCACAGCGCGCCAGCTCGCCTCCTTCGACAGTGGAGTGATCGTCGTTAGCCCCTGGAGCTAGCCAGCCACCGCCACGTCGCTCTGCAGCACAGTAAGACGGTCGCCGGCGACCTTATCCGCGGCCACCGTCGGAACCGACCCCGAGCGCCTATTTAAGGAGGCCCCGAGCACGTTCCGTTCGCAGGCGGCCTCAGTACACTCCTCCAGTTCCCCCATGGCAGCCAATCGACCCGAGGAGGCCGTCTTCCTCATCTCCGGCAACTCCAGCCGCCGCCGCTGTCTCGACCATTCCGGCGCCACCAAAGCCTCCCCCTCCCCATTCTCTTCACCAGGAGCTTCCTCTCCACCTCGTGAATCCATCCCCTTGCTCGATTTCGATCGGGACTCACTGCGGGAGAAAAACCACTTTGCCCGACGACCACCGTCCGCTGTGAAGCTCGCCGCCGGCAGCTCCGTCCACCCCAGAGACCGTATCGACCACCGGAATGACCGTCTCGATCCCCTGAACCCGCAGATGGCCTCCGTTTCCCGAACGGTGCCGCCATTCGCCGGCGAACATCGTCGGAGCTCCCGCCTCTGTTCGGCCAGAGGAAGGGGAGGGAGGGCGACTGGTCAAACATGACTAGTGGGCCCCCTGGACCCACTGTCAGTGACCCAGCCCCGCCACCACGTGACTTAAGTGAAGACGTGAAATCGCAAAGTACGTTTCCTCCGCTCCGAAAACGTATTCTTGTCTGAAACGTTTTCTTTTCTATTTTTATTTTAAAAACAGATTTTTGACCACAACTTTGACTGGCTTTATCTTTTTAAATATAACTCCAAATGAATTAATTCTTTTTCCTACCTCTCTCAAATATTGTCTAGTTTATTTTAAGATTTATTTGAAAAAATTTCAGAACAACTTTTTGTGCTGTTTTTATTTTGTGTGTTAATTCATTTATTTCTAAATAGGATTTTTGAAGAGAGGAGATATACTTTCAAAAGTTTTGAAGTACACCCTGCCTTACCACACATTGAAGGCAAGCATTCTGAACCCCGGCATAATATTTTTGTGTGTTCGATGACACGTTTATAACATCACCTCACTTCGGAGAAACTTGTTATTTCATGTGACATGATCATATGCATGGGTGCATGTTATTGATTTCCATGCTGTTGGAAATGAACACACTTGTGATGATAATCACCCTCATGTGCCTTGCATGCATACCGGCAGGAACCCGGGAAAACCTCTGCCTTGGGTAGGCATGAGTTTGTCGCCGGTCTCCGTCGGGACGGTTATGTCTGGTATGGCATGGCAAGGTGATATGAGCGGTGACTCTGTTGGTTGAAATATATTTGTTATGCTAATCATGCAGGGAATACTTAAACCTCCTGAGTCGACCGTAGATCGAGTCTTGTTCCAGTAACCCCCATACTTGTTTCGTACTACCACTCGTCTCTACAGCAAGTAGAGTACGGTTCAGTAAGTTGTCAACCTCTTTCTAGCACACACCGTACAGAGAGGCCAGGGTGGAAGATACCGGTTGTAGCTGGTAGGCAGGCCACCTGGTCCGGGGGCATGGGTGTTTCCGGTTGGGACCGAGAGGGGGGCACCCCTTAGAGCGCGCGGTATAAATTTGATCCCATGCTACGCGAGGTTGTAGCCTCCCCACTTAGAGTTTTGCTTGACAGGTGTCGTGGGTGATTCCAGACACCGGTGAGTTAAGCTGGTGTGTGCAAGTTAGGTGTGTTTTCAACAAAAAGACCGTAGACGGAATTAGTCCCGATGGACTAAAGAAATCCGTTACTCGTGGGTAAAGAGTACACCCTCTGCAGAGAATAAACCTATTCGAATAGCCGTGTCCATGGTTAAGGATTACAGTCTGGGATGGGTCAGGTGTCGGTCTTAGTGTCGGTCTTCGGAGGTGAAATTGTTAACCAGAACTGGAACAACATGGATTGTGACTTGTGACTTATGATGATTATGATTATTATTATTGTTGACTAACCCGTGATATTATTGTTATTATCGAGTATCTCTGGGATGGTTCTACCTCCGGGATATTCCCTATGATTGTTTATTTTAAAGCCCTTTTATGTGGTGTCGCTCAGACGCCCGACTGTGGCATTTCTTTTAAAGCCCTTTATGTGGTGTCGCTCAGACGCCCGACTGTGGCATTTCTTTTAAAGCCCTTTATGTGGTGTCGCTCAGACGCCCGACTGTGGCATTTCTTTTAAAGCCCTTTATGTGGTGTCGCTCAGACGCCCGACTGTGGCATTTCTTTTAAAGCCCTTTATGTGGTGTCGCTCAGACGCCCGACTGTGGCATTTCTTTTAAAGCCTTTATGTGGTGTCGCTCAGACGCCCGACTGTGGCATTTCTTTTAAAGCCCTTTATGTGGTGTCGCTCAGACGCCCGACTGTGGCATTTCTCTTAAAGCCCTTTATGTGGTGTCGCTCAGACGCCCGACTGTGGCATTGTTTGTTATTTCATACATTCTAATACTACTATGTTATTGCACTTTTATAAATAACTTGCTTGCACGCATCAGAGTTTTATTTATCTTTTGTGACTGACGTCATGAGCATAAAATATTTTCAGCACATCATTGTTATATTATACCTGTGTTCGTAATGTTTGCGAGTACATTCAAAGTACTCACTGGCTTGTCCCTGGCTATTGTCTTGGCCAGATTTTCTTGCACGGGGAGGAGCGACGCGATGACAGCCCCGGAACCTAAGCAACGATGATAGCAGCCTCGTGAAGATAGGAGTTAACCTGGTCAGCTGTTCCTGTGGGAATTGGAGTCCCATAGATACTGATGATCCACAAACCGCTTCCGCCATCAACCACTAGAAACCATTTGTTGTACTCACAGGCCAGAATGGTCTTGTACTACATATTTTGTATTTTGCTTGGAATTTCTGTATCAAGTTGGAGCCTCATCAGCTAACAGTAATCCTGGGGCTGATGAGCACGACGGTCTTTTTCTAGAAATTTATACCCGGAAAAACCGGTCGTGACAGCGATTCGACGTGGTCCGCAGCTCCCATAGTACAGAGTCGAGCTCCCCAATCCAGTGCGTATCTGATTCCTTCAAGGATCGCACTAATCTGGGTTTAATGTCGCTCATAATAAGACCATTTGCTCATTCGACTTGACCGTTTGTTTGGGGGTGATAGACGGATGCATAATCGAGCTTAATGCCCATGATGCCGCACCAAGTTTTTACCTCGTCAGCTGTAAAGTTTGAGCCGTTATTGGTGATGATAATGTGGGGGGCACCATAACGGTGTACAACCCCGGATATGAAGTCTATCACTGGTCCGGACTCGGCCGTTTTAACTAGTTTGGCTTCTATCCATTTGGTGAATTTATCCACCATGACCAATAGGTACTTTTTCTTATGTCTTCCTCCTTTAAGGGGTCCGACCATATCAAGCCCCCAGACCGCAAAGGGCCAAGTAATGGGGATTGTTTGGAGAGCGGTAGGTGGCATATGGCTTTGGTTTGCAAAAAGCTGGCAACTGACGCAATATTGGGTGAGGTCCTGTGCGTCTGCTCGAGCTGTCGGCCAGTAGAAACCTGAATGGAAGGCCTTGCTTACAAGGGCCCGAGCTGCGGCGTGATGGCCGCCGAGTCCAGCATGAATTTCTGCCAAAAGTTGCCGTCCTTCCTCTTCAGAGATGCACCTTTGAAGTACTCCGGTAGCGCTTTTCTTATAAAGCTCTCCCTCGTGGACCTTGTAGGCTTTAGACCGCCGCACAATGCAACGTGCCTCGTTTGGGTCCTCAGGGAGTTCTTGCCTATTGAGGTAAGCCAAGAAGGGTTCTATCCACAGGGCGATGACAACCATAATCACGTGGGCCAAAGGTGTTATTTCGGTGGCGGAGCCTCCGATTACGTCAGAGTGTTTGGGTTCTGGTGTTGTGGCCAGATCCGGACTGTTGTTGCCGGTCTCCCCTTCCCACACCACAGATGGCTTAAACATCCTTTCCAATAAGATATTACGTGGGACAGGGTCGCGCTTAGTGCCAATGCGGGCGAGGATATCCGCCGCTTGATTGTTTTCTCGGACCACATGGTGGAATTTGAGCCCCTCGAACCGAGCTGACATTTTGAGGACGGCATTGCGTAAGCCGCCATTTTTGGGTCCTTGGCATCAAAGTCTCCATTTATTTGAGATATTGCGAGGTTCGAATCCCCATGCACCTCTAGGCGTTGAATGCCCATGGTGACTGCCATCCGGAGACCATGCAACAGGGCCTCATATTCTGCTGCATTGTTGGAGTTTGTGTATAATATTTGGAGTGTGTATTGGACTGTATCTCCGGTGGGGGGTGTCAGGACGACGCTCGCCCCTAGACCAGCCAGCATCTTAGAGCCATCTAAGTGCATGATCCAATTGGAGTACGCGCCGTACTCTTTAGGGAGTTCGGCTTCTGTCCATTCGAAAACGAAATCAGCCAGTTCTTGCGACTTAATGGCTCGCCGTGGTTTGTATGTTATGTCGAACGGGAGGAGCTCAATAGCCCATTTAGCAATCCGGCATGTGGCATCGCGGTTATTTATTATGTCGTTGAGTGGTACTTCAGAGGCAACCGTAATTGAACACTCTTGAAAGTAGTGTCGTAGTTTTCGGGATGTCATGAATACCGCGTATGCTATCTTTTGATAATGTGGGTACCGTGATTTGCATGGACTGAGGACAATGGATATGTAGTATACCGGCTTTTGAAGCGGGAACTTATGTTCGTCCGTCTCTCATTCGATGACGAGCACTGCGCTTACAACCTAGTGTGTTGCTGCTATATATAACAACATTGGTTCGCCGATATTTGGCGCGGCCAAGATTGGGTTGCTGGCCAAGAGGGCTTTTATTTCTTCCAATCCGGCGTCCGTCCATTCAAAGTGTTCGGTGCACCGAAGAAGGCAATAAAGAGGTAATGCCTTTTCTCCCAATCGGGAGATAAAGCGGCTTAAGGCAGCCACGCATCCGGTTAATTTCTGGATTTGCTTGAGGTATGTTGGGATAGCCAACTGTGACAGAGCTTGGATTTAAGCCGGATTTGCTTCAATTCCTCTATTGGAAATGATGAAGCCCAAGAGCTTTCCAGCGGGCACGCCGAAAACGCATTTTTCTGGATTGAGCTTGATGTCATATGTTCGGAGATTGTCGAACGTAAGCCTCAAGTCGTCTATTAAAGATTTGACGTGTATGGTTTTAATGACCACATCGTCTACATATGCCTAGACTGTTTTGCCGATTTGTGTTTCTAGGAATGTCTGAATCATGCGTTGATAGGTTGCATCGGCGTTTTTCAACCCAAAAGGCATGGTGTTAAAACAGAAGGGGCCGTATGGAGTGATGAATGCCGTTGCGGCTTGATCAGACTCCGCCATCTTGATTTGATGGTATCCGGAGTATGCGTCGAGGAAACACAATGAGTCATGTCCTGCGGTAGCGTCGATAATTTGATCGATGCGGGGGAGGGGGAGGGATCCTTGGGGCAAGCCTTGTTAAGGTCCTTGAAATCGACACATAGGTGCCAGGATTTGTCCTTCTTTGGTACCATCACCAGGTTTGCTAGCCAGTCCGGATGTTTTATTTCTCTAATGAATCCGGCCTCGAGTAACTTGGCTAGCTCTTCTCCCATGGCTTGTCGCTTGGGCTCTGAGAAACGCCGAAGAGTCTGCTTGACCGGCTTGTATCCCTTTAGAATGTTTAGGCTATGCTCGGCTAGCCTGCGTGGGATTCCTGGCATGTCTGAAGGATGCCAGGCAAAGATGTCCCAATTCTCGCGCAAGAACTCCCGTAGTGTGGCGTCTGTTGTGGGGCTCAGCTGTGCCCCGATGGATGCTGTTTTTGTAGGGTCCTTTGGGTGGACCTGGAATTTGACTATTTCGTCCACTGGTTTAAAAGAGGTGGACTTGGGTCTTTTGTCGAGTATCACGTCGTCCCTGTCCACTGTGGAGCGCAGCGCAGTTAGTTTTCGGCCGTGAGGGCTTCGGATAACGCCTCGAGGGCCAGTGTGGTGGTTTTATTTTCGGGGCGGAGTGCTATGTCCGGATCACTAGCTAGAGTGATGATTCCATTGGGCCCGGGCATCTTGAGCTTCATGTACCCGTAATGGGGTATAGCTTGGAAGATCGTGAATGCCTCCTGCCCTAAAAGGGCGTGGTATCCGCTACTAAACGGGGCCACTTGGAATGTAATTTCTTCGGACCTATAATTGTCCGGCGTGCCGAATACCACATCTAGTGTGATTTTTCACGCACATCGTGCCTCCCGACTAGGGATGATTCCTCTGAAGGTCGTGCTGCTTTGCTCACTGCGGCTCTTGTCTATTTCCATTTTTCTAAGAGTCTCCTCGTAGATGAGGTTTAATTTGCTGCCACCGTCCATGAGCACTTTAGTAAGACGGAAGCCGTGCACAATTGGACTAAGGACCAAAGCGGCTAGTGCTCGGGCTGTTCGGAATTGAGGTTCGTCACTGGCATTGAAGGTTATAGCCGTATCGTTCCATGGATTTATTGTTGCAACGTGGCAGACTTCGACGAGGCTGCGGAGTGCTCGCTTGCGCCTATTATTTGAGGCGAAAGTCTCGAAGACTGTCAGTACTGTATTGGTATTTTCCATGGGATGGTGCTCTATGGTATTGTTGATGAGGATATCCTCGCCGCTCTTGGCTACCTGCCGGAGTATCCAACATGCTCTAAGGCTATGTGTTGGCATGGTATCCGGTGTACTGTGAATTTTGCATGGCCCATTGAGCCATCCCTCCAATACGGTTCCATGCCCTGTAGTGGGCTTTGGTTTCTTTGTAATTGGATCGGGTGACTTACGAGAGTACACCCTTTTAGTTCGGACGGAGTGTTTAGTGAGAGCCGGAGGATCCCAGAAGTTTGTTTGGGTTTTCCAGGTGCTTTCCATCATACAATACTTCTGTACTATGGCCGCCAAGTTAGCGAAGTGTGCTATGTCACGGCGACTTATGGCGTTGAGGATTCCCTTGTCCGTGCAATTTTTGCAAAAGAATGAAATTGCGTCTTCCTCGCGACAGTCCTTGACCTTGCTCATTGCAAGGAGGAATCTGGCCCAATAGTGATGTACTATCTCTTGGGGCTCTTGTCTAATGTGGGAAAGATCACTTATGTGAGGGTGGGTGGGTAGATTTAGGTCCAAACCCTGACCCGATCAAAGACCCAGGGGAAGAGGAGTTTCCGAGCTTGGCAGTTCGGGCTCCTGGACGTTGCCCAATAGTTCTGGCCCGCTATCCGATTCTAGGTTTGAAGCTTGGGCCATGTCCTCCCATAGATGGGTATCCGGCTCAGAGAGCTCAGGAATCCGGACCTACTTTGTCCTCAAAATAGAGGAAGAGTCGCTGCATTGCTCCTCCACCATCGCTATCTGATGGGTGACCGGCGGAGAGTTAATCTCCCTTTGGTTGGGTTTAAGCCCGATCCGATCATAGTCCATAACGACTCCCAAGGCAGCGATGCGATCCAAGAGCTCGTTCAAGGAAGATAGATCCATTGGATTCATTTGCTCGGTGAATGCCGAGCCGACGTGGAGGCTGTTTTTAATGACCCGAGAAGTCATCGTCGGCGCGACGGCTGAACGGGCGGTCATGAAGAAGCCGCCTAGTTGGAGAGTTTGGCCTACATGCAGGGCTCCCCCAGAGGTAATGTTGTCCTTGACAACAAGACGATCCATCAAGCCTTATCATGACGACACAGTGGAACTCTCAATGAAAGCACCAATGTCGGTGTCAAAACCGATGGATCTCGGGTAGGGGGTCCCAAACTGTGCGTCTAAGGCTGATGGTAACAGGAGGCGGGGGCCACAATGTTTACCCAGGTTCGGGCCCTCTCGATAGAGGTAATACCCTACTTCTTGCTTGATTGATCTTGATGATATGAGTATTACAAGAGTTGATCTTCCACAAGATCGTAGAGGCTAAACCCTAGAAGCTAGCCTATGACTATGATTGTTGTTGTCCTACGGACTAAACCCTCCGGTTTATATAGAGACCGGAGGGGGCTAGGGTCACATAGAGTCGGTTACAAGGGAGGAGATCTACATATCCGAATTGCCAAGCTTGCCTTCCACACAAAGGAGAGTCCCACCCGGACACGGGACAAAGTCTTCAATCTTGTATCTTCATAGTCCAATAGTCCGGCCAAAGTATATAGTTCGGCTGTCCGAGGACCCCCTAATCCAGGACTCCCTCAGCAACTTGCTTGTTGTTCTTCTTGAAGTTCCGCTTCTTCCCTTTCCCCTTCTTCTTGAAACTAGTGGTCTTGTTGACCATCAAGACTTGATGCCCCTTCTTGATTTCTACCTCTGCAGCCTTTAGCATTGCGAAGAGCTCGGGAATTGTCTTATCCATCCCTTGCATATTATAGTTCATCGCGAAGCTCTTGTAGCTTGGTGGCAGTGATTGAAGAACTCTTTCAGTGACACTATCATCAGGAAGATTAACTCCCAGCTGAGTCAAGTGGTTGTAGTACCCAGACATTCTGAGTATATGTTCACCGATAGAACTATTCTCCTCCATTTTGCAGCTGTAGAACTTATTGGAGACTTCATATCTCTCAATCCGGGTATTTTCTTGAAATATTAACTTCAAATCCTGGAACATCTCATATGCTCCATGACATTCAAAATGTCGTTGAATTCCCGGTTCTAAGCCATAAAGCATGGCACAGAAAACTATCGAGTAGTCATTAGCTTTGCTTTGCCAGACATTCTTAACGTCGTCAGCAGCATCTGCAGCAGGCTTGTCACCCAGCGGTGCTTCCAGGACGCAATTCTTCTGTGCAGCAATGAGGATAATCCTCAAGTTACGGACCCAGTCCGTGTAATTGCTACCATCATCTTTCAACTTATCTTTCTCTAGGAACGCATTAAAATTCAACGGAACAACACCACGGGCCATTTATCTACAACAACATAGACATGCAAAATACTATCATGCACTAAGTTCATGATAAATTAAAGTTCAATTTAATCATATTACTTAAGAACTCCCACTTAGATAGACATCCCTCTAATCATCTAAGTGATCACGTGATCCATATCAACTAAACCATGTCCGATCATCATGTGAGATGGAGTAGTTTTCAATGGTGAACATCACTATGTTGATCATATCTACTATATGATTCACACTCAACCTTTCAGTCTCAGTGTTCCGAGGCCATATCTGAATATGCTAGGCTCGTGAAGTTTAACCCGAGTATTCTGCTTGTGCAAAACTGGCTTGCACCCGTTGTAAGTGAACATAGATCTTATCACACCCGATCATCACGTGGTGTCTCGGCACGACGAACTGTAGCAACGGTGCATACTCAGGGAGAACAATTGTACCTTGAAATTTAGTGAGAGATCATCTTATAATGCTACCGCCCTACTAAGCAAAATAAGATGCATAAAGGATAAACATCACATGCAATCAAATAAGTGATATGATATGGCCATCATCATCTTGTGCCTTTTGATCTCCATCTCCAAAGCACCGTCACCATCGTCACCGGCTTGACACCTTGATCTGCATCGAAGCATCGTTGTCATCTCACCAACTATTGCTTCCACGACTATCACTACCGCTTAGTGATAACGTAAAGCAATTACATGGCGATTGCATTTCATACAATAAAGTGACAACCATATGGCTCTTGCCAGTTGCCGATAACTGTGCTACAAAACATGATCATCTCATAAAACAATTTATATATCATCACGTCTTGACCATATCACATCAGAACATGCCCTTCAAAAACAAGTTAGACGTCATATACTTTGTTGTTGCAAGTTTTACGTGGCTGCTATGGGCTTCTAGCAAGAACCGTTCTTACCGACGCATCAAAACCACAACGTAGTATAGTTATTGCTTTTTTATCTTCAGAAAGAACCCTGTTCATTGAAACCGATTCAACTAAAGTTGGAGAAACAGACACCCACTAGCCACCTATGTGTGAAGCACGTCGGTAGAACCAGTCTCGCGTAAGCGTAGGCATAATTTCGGTCTAGGCCGCTTCATCCAACAATACCGCTGAATCAAGAATCAACTAGTGACGGCAAGCAATATGCATATACACACGCCCATAACTCCTTTGTGTTCTACTCGTGCATATAACATCCAGTTGAGGCTGAGGGAGAGTTTCGTCAGCACGGCGGTGTGATGACGGTGATGATGAAGTTACCGACGCAGGGCTTCGCCTAAGCACTACAACGATATGACCAAGGTGGAATTCTGTGGAGGGGGCACCGCACACGGCTAAGAAATCAACTTGTGTGTCTATGGGGTGCCCCCTCCCCCGTATATAAAGGGGTGGAGGAGGGGGCCGGCCGGCCACCTTGGGCGCGCCCCCAAGGGGGGAATCCTAGTAGGTTCCCCCCTTTCCTAGTCCTAATAGGAGGGGGAAGGAAGGGAGAGAGGGGAGGAAGGAAAGGGGGGCAGGCCCCCCACCCTATTCGGATTGGTCTTGGGGGTCCTCCTCTTGGCCTTATCCTCTATCTTCCACTAAAGCCCATGTAGGCCCATTAAGCCCCCTAGGGGGTTCCGGTAACCTCCCGGTACTCTGGTAAATGCCCGAACACATCCGAAACCATTCCGGTGTCCAAACATAAACTTCCAATATGTCAATCTTCATGTCTCGACCATTTTGAGACTCCTCGTCATGTCCGTGATCACATCCGGGACTCCTAACTACCTTTGGTATATCAAACCACATAAACTCATAATACCGATCGTCTTCGAACGTTAAGCGTGCGGACCCTACGGGTTCGAGAACTATGTAGACATGACCGAGACTCATCTCCGGCCAATAACCAATAGCGGAACCTGGATGCTCATATTGGTTCCCACATATTCTATGAAGATCTTTATCGGTCAAACCGCATAACAACATACGTTGTTCCCTTTGTCATCGGTATGTTACTTGCCAGAGATTCGATTGTCGGTATCTCAATACCTAGTTCAATCTCATTACCGGCAAGTCTCTTTACTCGTTCTGTAATGCATCATCCCACAACTAACTCATTAGTCACATTGCTTGCAAGGCCTATAGTGATGTGCATTACCGAGAGGGCCTAGAGATACCTCTCCGATACACGGAGTGACGAATCCTAATCTCGACCTATGCCAACTCAACAAACACCATCGGAGACACCTGTAGAGCATCTTTATAGTCACCTAGTTACGTTGTGACATTTGATAGCACACTAAGTGTTCCTGCGGTATTCGGGAGTTTCATAATCTCATAGTCATAGGAACATGTATAAGTTATGAAGAAAACAATATCAATAAACTAAACAATCATAGTGCTAAGCTAATGGATGGATCAAGTGAATCACATTATTCTCTAATGATGTGATCTCGTTCATCAAATGACAACTCATGTCTATGGTTATGAAACTTAACCATCTTTTATTAACGAGCTAGCCAAGTAGAGGCATACTAGTGACACTCTGTTTGTCTATGTATTCACACATGTACTAAGTTTCCGATTAATACAATTCTAGCATGAATAATAAACATTTATCATGATATAAGGAAATATAAATAACAACTTTACTATTGCCTCTAGGGCATATTTCCTTCACTCCCCTTGGATGCCTCCTCTTTTCCCATATGGCCCAATATGGCCCATTACTTCTCCTGATGAATTCCCGTAACTCCTCGGTACTCTGGAAAATACCCGAATCACTCAGAACCTTTCCGATGTCCGAATATAGCCTTCCAATATATGAATCTTTACCTCTCGACCATTTTGAGACTCCATGTCATATCCGTGATCTCATCCGGGACTCCGAAAAAACTTTGGTCAACAAATCACATAACTCATAATACAAATCGTCGTTGAACGTTAAGCGTGCGGACCCTACGGGTTCGAGAACTATGTAGACATGAACGAGACACATCTCCGGTCAATAACCAATAGCGGAACCTGGATGCTCATATTGCTTCCTACATATTATTTGAAGATCTTTATCGGTCAAACCGCATAACAACATACGCTATTCCCTTTGCCATCGGTATGTTATTTGCCTGAGATTCGATCGTCGGTATCCACATACCTAGTTCAATCTCGTTACCGACAAGTATTTACTCGTTATGTCATGCATCATCCCATAACTAACTCATTACTCACATTGCTTGCAAGGCTTATAGAGATGTGCATTACCGAGAAGGCCCAGATATACCTCTCTGATACATGGAGTGACAAATCCTAATCTCGATCTATGCCAACTCAACAAACACCTTCGGAGACACCTGTAGAGCATCTTTATAGTCACCCAGTTACGTTGTGATGTTTGATAGCACACCTGGTGTTCCTCCAGTATTCGAGAGTTGCATAATCTGATAGTCATAGGAACATGTATAAGTCATGAGGAAAGCAATAGCAATAAAACTAAACGATAATTATGCTAAGCTATCGGATGGGTCTTGTCCATCACATCATTCTCTGGTGATGTGATCTCGTTTATCAAATGACAACACATGTCTATGGTTAGGAAACTTAACCATCTTATATTAACGAGCTAGTCTAGTAGAGGCTTACTGGGGACACTATGTTTTGTCTATGTGTCCACCCATGTATCAAGTTTATGGTTAATACAATTCTAGCATGGATAATAAACATTTATCATGGTATAAGGAAATATAAAATAGCAACTTTATTATTGCCTCTGGGGCATATTTCCTTCAATAAAGTGTATGCCTGGAAAGGTTATTAACTCTTTCACTCCCTCGTCTCACATGGAAGATGAAATAAATATGAGTTAGTAGATGAAACAAATAAGATTTATGAGAAATTTTTTTGGAATATGTACATAGGTCACTTCCATTTATCCCTTGCCGCACATGGAACAACTTTTCCATGAGCAATTAAAAAGGAGCTACATGGCATTGTTTCGACCTAGCATGAACTCTCAGATACCATCTCGGTTTATGCATGGCATCGCATTGTGAATTGTTGTTCTATATATATTGCTATGTGTGCGGGGCTAGCAATTATGTGATAAATTTGTGTCATAATGTTAAGAGTATGTATCGTATAAAATAGTCCACCCATAAAACTAAAACAGTGCTTATAATGATAATGTGAATGTGATTGTTACAAGGTGGTTCTTGCTAGCTTGACACCATCCTATTGCTATTTCAGTTCAAATAAAATCAATGTGGGATAATTTGGAGATACCATGAAATATATTTTTAACTCGATAATTACATATTGTCGCGAAGAAACAACTTTAATTTTGGTGAATATCATACTATGCAGGTTGCATATGGTATTTTAAATTTCTTTAGGAAGAATAGGAAATTCGAAATATGGAAGCAGATACTACAAAAAACGAATATAGAACGAATAAGGAGAGGTATGGATAAAATAGTGGACATTTTTAAACATGAAGTATCCTTGAACTATATAAAAACACAAAGTAGGTCAATTTTTCCAACATGACCACAAATATTATCATGCATGAAGGTTATATAAAGCAATGTCGATTGGGTGATTAGTGGAAGAAGAGGACTCGGTAGAGAGGTTAGGATTATGGTAGGGTTGAATGGATGGATGGGATTAGACCACATGTTTATAGATATGGGTTTTTATCGTTTATGCCATCAGTTGTGTCTCACTACTCAGTTTTGCCATTAGAAATTACAACTGCTCAAAAATGTCATCGTTTCGTGAGATATTTTCTCAAAAATGCCATTAGATATCTCAAAAATGCCATTGTTCCATTATATGTTTTCTCAGAAATGCCATTAGACATCGTTATTGTTAGGTCAAACTCGTTGACCATGTTATATGACAAAAATACCCCTACACTGGTAGAAAAAGGGCATGTTGTCCTGGTTCCTGAACCGGGACTAAAGGGTCGGTACTAATGCTGTGACCCTTTAGTCCCGGTTCAAACCAGAACCGGGACTAAAGGCCCTCCACGTGGCCGGTCCACCTTTAGTCCCGGTTGGTAACACCAACCGGTACTAAAGGAAATTTTCTGATTTTTTTTTAAATTTTTTTGAAACTTTTTTATTTTCAAATTTCTGAATTATTTTAACCTCTAATCTCTAATCACCCCTCATCACTGCTCAATTTAATCTCTAATCACCCCTCATCATTCCAAATCATCTAACTTCACGGACGGTCACCCATCCTCCAACTGAAGGAAATATGCCCTAGAGGCAATAATAAAGTTATTATTTATTTCCTTATATCATGATAAATGTTTATTATTCATGCTAGAATTGTATTAACCAGAGTGTCACTAGTATGCCTCTACTTGACTAGCTCGTTAATCAAAGATGGTTATGTTTCCTAACCATGAACAAAGAGTTGTTATTTGATTAACGGGATCACATCATTAGTTTAATGATCTGATTGACATGACCCATTCTATTAGCTTAGCACCCGATCGTTCAGTATGTTGCTATTGCTTTCTTCATGACTTATACATGTTCCTATGACTATGAGATTATGCAACTCCCGTTTGCCGGAGGAACACTTTGTGTGCTACGAAACGTCACAACGTAACTGGGTGATTATAAAGGTGCTCTACAGGTGTCTCCAAAGGTACATGTTGGGTTGGCGTATTTCGAGATTAGGATTTGTCACTCCGAATGTCGGAGAGGTATCTCTGGGCCCTCTCGGTAATGCACATCACTTAAGCCTTGCAAGCATTGCAACTAATGAGTTAGTTGCGGGATGATGTATTACAGAACGAGTAAAGAGACTTACCAGTAACGAGATTGAACTAGGTATTGGATACCGACGATCGAATCTCGGGCAAGTAACATACCGATGACAAAGGGAACAACGTATGTTGTTATGCGGTCTGACCGATAAAAGATCTTCGTAGAATATGTAGGAACCAATATGGGCATCCAAGTCCCGCTATTGGTTATTGACCGGAGACGTGTCTCGGTCATGTCTACATTGTTCTCGAACCCGTAGGGTCTGCATGCTTAAGGTTTCGATGACAATTATATTATGAGTTTATGAGTTTTGATGTACCGAAGGAGTTCGGAGTCCCAGATGAGATCGGGGACATGACGAGGAGTCTCGAAATGGTCGAGACATAATGTTTGAAGTACCGGGAGGTTACCGGAACCCCCCGGGAGATATATGGGCCTTAGTGGGCCTTAGTGGAAGAGAGAAGAGGTAGCCAGAGATGGGCCGCGCGCCCCTCCCCTCCCTTGGTCCGAATAGGACAAGGAGAGGGGGCCGGCCCCCCTTCCTCCTCTCTCTCTCCTCCGCGAAACCTATTCCAACTAGGAAAGGGGGGGGGAGTCCTACTCCCGGAGGGAGTAGGACTCCTCCTGGCGCGCCTCCTCTTGGCCGGCCGCCCCCCCTTTGAGCCTTTATATACGGAGGCAGGGGCACCCCCTAGAGACACAAGTTGATCCACGTGATCATATTCTTAGCCGTGTGCGGTGCCCCCTTCCACCATAGTCCTCGATAATATTGTAGCGGTGCTTAGGCGAAGCCCTGCGACATTAGTACATCAAGATCGTCAGCACGCCGTCGTGCTGACGGAACTCTTCCCCGACACTTTGCTTGATCGGAGTCCGGGGATCGTCATCGAGCTGAACATGTGCTAGAACTCGGAGGTGCCGTAGTTTTAGTGCTTGATCGGTCGGGCCGTGAAGACGTACGACTACATCAACCAAGTTAACGTTTCCGTTGTCGATCTACAAGGGTACGTAGATCACACTCTCCCCTCTCGTTGCTATGCATCACCATGATCTTGCGTGTGCGTAGGAATTTTTTTGAAATTACTACGTTCCCCAACACCCACTCCCCCAGCTTGAGCACGCTTAACTTCCGGGTTCTATTCTCCCTCGTTTCCAAGTCTACACTCGTTGTTTTCCTGACAATAGTAAGATGTCAATCCTATTAACCCTCAGGAGTTTAGCTTGAGCATGAAGTCACACATTTCACTGTTTGAGTTTGAAACTATTGTTCTAAAAAACAATAATTTTTTAGTAACACTAATGTTTCTTGAATAAGTAGTTTGATCATTGTTTGACCACAGTTTGACCATAGTTTGACCAGATTTGACCAAAATTCAAAAAAACTAGAATAATTATTTAATAACACTAATATTCTTGAATAATTATTTAGTAACACTAATACTTCTTGAATAAGTAGTTTGACCAGATTTAATGAAAATTAAAAAAACTGAAATTTGAGCATAACTTTTTTTCAAGGTGTCACAGTCTACAAAGCTAGACTTGTCGAAAAAGGTTTTGACAAAATTCAAGGTGTTGGCTACGATGAGATTTTCTTACTCATAGCGATGCTTAAGTCTGTCCGAATCATATTAGGAAATTGCCACATTTTATGAAATCTGGCAAATGGATGTCAAAACTGCATTCCTTAATGGATTTCTTAAAGAAGAGTTGTATATGATGCAACCAGAAGGTTTTGTCGATCCTAAAGGTGCTAACAACAGGTGCAATATCACAGGGATTGACAGAGTTCTCTAGTCACTATCACCAAGTTGCTAGAACTTCATGATGAACTATAATATGCAAGGGATAACGGAAACGATTCCCAAGCTCTTCGTGATGCTGAAATTGACGAAGGTAGAAATCAAGAAAAGCATCAAGTGTTGATGGTTAAGAAGACCACTAGTTTCAAGAAAAGGGCAAAGGGAAGAAGGGGAACTTCAAGAAGAATGACAAGCAAGTTGCTGCTCAAGTGAAGAAGCCCAAGTCTGGACCTAAGCCTGAGACTAAGTGCTTTTACTGCAAAGGGACTAGTCACTGGAAGCGGAACTGCCCCAAGTATTTGGCGGATAAGAGGGATGGCAAAGTGAACAAAGGTATATTGGATACACATGTTATTGATGTGTACTTTACTAGTGTTTATAGCAACCCCTCGGTATTTGATACTAGTTCAGTTGCTAAGAGTAATAACCTTAAACGGGAGTTGCAGAATGAACAGAGACTAGTTAAGGATGAAGTAACGATGTGTGTTGGAAATAGTTTCAAGAATGATATGATCATCATGGAACACTCACTATACTTTCGGGATTAGTGTTGAACCTAAATAAGTGTTATTTGGTGTTTTCGTTAAGCATGAATATGATTTGATCATGTTTATTGCAATACGGTTATTCATTTAAGTTAGAGAATAATTGTTATTCTGTTTACATGAATAAAACCTTCTATGGTTATATACCCAATGAAAATGGTTTGTTGAATCTCGATCATAGTGATACACATATTCATAATATTGAAGTCAAAAGATGCAAAGTTAATAATGATAGTGCAACTTATTTGTGGCACTGCCGTTTAGGTCATATTGGTGTAAAGCGAATGAAGAAAATCCATGTTGATGGCTTTTGGAATCACTTGATTATAAATCAGTTGATGCTTGTGAACCATGCCTCATGGGAAAAGATGACTAAGACTCCGTTCTCCAGAACAATGGAGCGAGCAACTGACTTATTGGATATAATACATACTGATGTATGAGGTCCGATGAGTGTTGAGGCTCGCGGCGGGTATCATTATTTGACCTTCACAGATGATTTGAGAAGATATGGGTATATCTACTTGAAGAAACATAAGTCTGAAATATTTGAAAAGTTCAAAGAATTTCATAGTGAAGTGGAAAATCATCGTAACAAGAAAATAAAGTTTCTATGATCTGATCGCAGAGGCGAATATTTGAGTTATGAGTTTGGTCTTCAAATTAAAACAATGTGGAATAGTTTCACAAACTCATGCCACTTGGAACACCACATCGTAATGGTGTGTCCGAATGTCGTAACCGTACTTTATTTGATATAGTGCAATCTATGATGTCTCTTACCAATTTACCAATATCGTTTTGGGGTTATGCATTAGAGACAGTTGCATTCACATTAAAAAGGGCACCATCTAAATCCATTGAGACGACAGTGTATGAACTGTGGTCTAGCAAGAAACCTAAGCTGTCGTTTCTTAAAGTTTGGGGTTGCGATGCTTATGTGAAAAAGTTTCATCTTAATAAGCTCAAACCCAAGTCGGAGAAGTGCGTCTTCATAGGATACCCAAAAGTAACTGTTGGGTACACTTTCTATCACAGATCCAAAGGCAAGATATTTGTTGCTGAGAATGGATCCTTTCTAGAGAAGGAGTTTCTCTCGAAAGAAGTGAGTGGGAGGAAAGTAGAACTTGATGAGGTAACTGTACCTGCTCCCTTATTGGAAAGTAGTTCATCATAGAAATCTATTTCTGTGACTCCTACACCAATTAGTGAGGAAGCTAATGGTTTGATCATGTAACTTCAGATCAAGTTACTACCGAAGCTCGTAGGTCAACCAGAGTGAGATCCGCACCTGAGTGGTACGGTAATCCTGTTCTGGAGGTCATGTTAATTGACCATGACGAACCTACGAACTATGAGGAAGCGATGATGAGCCCAGATTCCGCGAAATGGCTTGAGGCCATGAAATCTGAGATAGGATCCATGTATAAGAACAAAGTGTGGACTTTGGTTGACTTGCCCGATGATCGGCAAGCCATAGAATATAAATGGATCTTTAAGAGGAAGACGGACGATGATAGTAGTGTTACTATCTACAAAGCTAGACTTGTCGAAAAAGGTTTTGACAAAATTCAAGGTGTTGACTACGATGAGATTTTCTCACTCATAGCGATGCTTAGGTCTGTCCGAATCATGTTAGCAAATTGCCACATTTTATGAAATCTGGCAAATGGATGTCAAAACTGCATTCCTTAATGGATTTCTTAAAGAAGAGTTGTATATGATGCAACCAGAAGGTTTTGTCGATCCTAAAGGTGCTAACAACAGTCTCCATCGGATGTAACTTTTCAAGTAGATGATTTTTCATATAAAAAACTTTTTAATCCGAGTTCGTATGCAAAAGTTATGCCCATTTTACAAATTCCAGAGAGATTTTATAAATAAAGTCGAAATTCATATTTGTAAATTTTCCCAACAACTAGACCACATATCACATGGGAAACTTATTTTATTTTATTTTTTTGACATTTCCATCATTTTCTTTTGTTTTTTCTAAAACTGAAAAGGCGGTCCCCAGGGGGGGGGGAGTTTGAAAATGGGACCTTTAGTACCGGTTTGTGCCATGAACCGGTACTAATGCCTCAAAGCCCATTAGTCCCGGTTGGTGGCACCAACCGGGACGAAAGGTTAGACCTTTAGTCCCAGTTGGTGCCACCAACCGGGACTAATGGGCATCGCACCCTTTAGTCCCGGTTCGTGGCGACCGGGACTAAAGGGCCCAGGTGAACCGGGACTAATGCCTTAGCCGCACGAACCGGGATAAATACACCCATTGGTCCCGGTTCTGGACTGAACCGGGACTAATGGGCTTACCCGGCCTGGACCAAAGCCCCCTTTTCTACTAGTGCTATACCCACATGTCAGCTCTGTCTATCTCACAATGATAACTGTGGACCCCACTTGTTAGGAATAAGCAAGCAAATAGTTTTAAAGAAAAAATAAGAACGTTGTTGGTATCAAGTGGGACCCACACTTTATTATAGTGACATAGATGGAGAGCTGACATGTTGATCTATAGGTATTTTGGTCATTATGACATAGCAAACGAGATCTGAGCTAACAATCATGGTGTCGAGTAGCATTTTTGAGCATGCGCGTAACGAAGCGATGTCATTTTTTAGCAGTTGAAATTCCTAGTGGCAAAACTGAGTAGTGAGATACAACCAATGGCATAAATGATAAAAACCTATAGATAATGAATAAGAAAAACAAAAATTCCCATATGTATAAATACAGATTCCTGCTGCATGTTTTTCTACTACAAGTCATCGTTCTGTTTTGGTTTGTTCATGCAAGTTCTGTTTATAATTCCCTAATTTTTCATTCCAATTTACCCCTTGTTGGCAAAGTCCACTTAATACATGTGTGTAAATTGAAGGAAACAACCTGTCATATCTCCGAAACCTGATGCAACAAAGAAATTGCATCTGCCATACTCCAAACTGCATTAGGACATGAGTGCACACCTGTGAGAAGTTGACCACAGACAATCTCCTTCGGACTCCAACTGATCATCAAATACTTTGACTTGCTTCACAGTTTAATGGGTCTGCCCTTGCGAGTGTAAGTTTTAGATGCCCCGGTTCAAAGTAAGTAACTCGACACCACCACCTATGGGCACAATCTCTCAGGACCTTTCCACCATCAAGTCAAAGGTGTTTTCCTGATGCCACTCATTCCGAACTTTCGAGAAGCATGAGTGCGTGGTACCATACGCGCGCAATGTCTCATGCCTACACGGACTACATGCTTAACTGCCTATGGCCTAAACAGAGCTTGACGGTTTTGGTACCAAAGTAGATGTTGGTAGGCTGAGAAGGAGAACCAGGGAGGCACATGAGTCATGACGGTTGTGTGTGTATATAGACCTAGTAGGTGGGCTTCCAGCTTCCGAGAGGCGGGCCTAAACAAACAAAGCCCGTGAACGAATATTTAGACCAGGTGGCCCGGGCAGCGTGCAAACGAATCCCACGCGATCTCTCTTTCTCCTTTTTGGGTCTCCGATGTGTCCCTGAGCATTGCCAAAATTCCCCTTCAAAACCTCTGCACGCGAGACACCCAGCGAATCCACCGCCACACACACGACCCTAGCGGGAAAAGAAAGATCCGTCCATCCATCCGCACACCAATCTGGCTCATGGCAGACGCCGCCGCGCTCATCGCCGCTGAGCCAGATTGCGGCGAGCGGGACGCACCGGCTGCAGCTCAAGTAGTGGCTCAGGGAGGAGGACCTGCTGGCGTGCCGGCACGCGCATGGAAATCGCCCTTCTCTACTGCGCCTTCCACGTCGCCTCTATCCTCGTCCTCTTTCTCTCTGCCTCCATCCCCTCCGACCCGTCCTCGTCCTCATGGTCATGGCGGTGCTCCTGGATCCTCCATCCCCTTGCGCTCAGCCCGGCGGTATAAGGCCGGCATGGAGGCCAATGAGCATGCAACTTTTCACAAATCTCCAAGTGGAAGGACTCACAACGACTACTGCACACGCATGACGCTAAAGAGGAGATTACTACGTACAGAGAGAAGGGGTCAGATCGTATCGTACACTGGTCGCTTGCCGGCGTTGAAGAGGATGCGGCCGGTCTCTTCGCCGATGAGGCACTCGTCGGCCCTTATGGGAGGTGGGCGTTATTAATGATGGCGTTGGAGGTGTGTCCCTATTAAGATCGTCAGATACTCAGATTAGAGTTCGGGAGGGGTGAATTTAATATGCAGTTTTGCTAGAACTCATCTAGATGAGATATAATTTGGTCTCATTCACCTTTTATAGCCATTGGATGTGATGTTATAAGATGCGTGTGTGCTGACGTAGGTTGTTTTTGTTCTTGATTTCCAAGTGAATGAGACCAAATTATATCTCATTTAGATGAGTTCTAGGTACTCCCTTTAATATGGGAGGTGTGTCCGTATTAATATCATAGTGTTCTTCAGGAGCGTAACTGCAGCACAGAAAGCAGACATCAATACAAATTGATACACAGATATATGCACGTCTGCTACTACAAATTACTTGGAGTTTTGGTTATTGTTACTTTTTCATGAAAACATGAAATCATCTTCCGGGCAGTTGGAATCACATATTTTACATGAACAAATTCACACAGGCTGGTGGAAGTGGAATCAGATTAATTAAAGTGAGACTCTAATTCTTCCACAAGCTCGTTACCTGGTTGATATGTTTTTTTCTTGCTGCTGTACCTGTACTACATGGAATTAATGGTTCTACAGTTTCACTTGATACATAAGCTTGTGTATATGTTTTTTTTGAATCCATGTTATTTTAGGGTATTTTGAATCCATGTGTATATGTACATATAAACAGAGTAGGAAGACCAGAGGGGTGAGCTTCCAACTTCGGAGAGGCGGGCCTGGATCAAACAGAGCCCGTGAAAGAATCTATAGCGCATGTGACCCGGGCAGCGTTGAGTAGCCTTGGGTGCGCGGTCTTGACGTATAATGTGTTGTCTAGTCTTTTCCAACAGATCGGTTTTTTGGTTGCATTGGCTAGAGCATGCACTTCTACACGCGGCCTCTCTCCACTCCCATGTGATCTCTCTCGCTTTTGGCAAAGCCTCGCCACTCCTCTCCCCGATCGTTACCAAAAATTCCCCTTCAAAACCTCCCCAGGCGGAACGCACCATCCCCACCCAGACTTACCCTCGCCGGAAAAGAAGGATCCATCGATCCACATACCAATCTAGTCCATGGCCGACACCACCGTGCTCATCGCCGTGCCGCCGTAGCAGTGGCACCCGCTGAACCAGATCGCGGTGAGTGAGCGGGACGCACAGGCTGCTGCTCAAGCAGTGGCTCAAGGAGGAGGACCTACTGGCGCGCCGCGTCGCGCTGCAGGAGGCCCGTCTCGACGGCACACGCATGGACATCACCTCTCTCTACTACGCCTTCTTCGCCTTCCACGGCGCGTCTGTCCTCGTCCTCTTCCTCTCCGCCTCCATCCCCTCCGAACCGTCCCCATCCTCATGGCAGTGCTCCCTCGTCCCTCCCCTTGCGCTGAACCCTGCGGTATAAGGCCGACATGGAGGCCAATGAGCATGCAAATTTTCACAAATCTCCAAGTCGAAGGACTCAAAATGACTACTGCACACGCGCATGACGCTGAAAAGGAGATTACTACGTACAGAGAGAAGAGCAGATCGTATCGTTCACTGGTCGCTTGCCGGCGTTGAAGAGGATGCAGTGGGCGTTATGGATGATGGCATTGGAGGTATGTCCGTATTAATTAAGATGGCGGATCTGGCGTGCTGGTGAGGTTCCGGGAGAAACCCCTGGCTGGCGCGGCAGCCTCCCCCAAGTCAACGCATGTGGCGCCGATCCCCTTCCTGGAGGCTTTGGGGTGGATCCTCTCCCTTCCGCCTCCTCCTCGAGTTATGGCGAAAGCTTTTGTTCCCTTGTTCTGGGCGTCGACGGTACCGTGGTGTCATGTTCCTTCTTGAAGACGGCGGCTGGGAACAGCTCTTGGTGGCGGGGCTGTTGGTGGCGTGGCGGCGGTGCGACTTCGGCCTTCTACATGGTGCTGCGCCTTGCTTCGCAGGACCAGCGGACGGTTTCTTTGGTGGAGCGGTGCTTCATCCATACATTGATGGCGACGGATTTTGACGGCATGGCGCAGTGCAGATTCGGAGTTAGATGTGGGGGGATGGACTCGTGTCGGAGGACGACGCTGTCTGGTGTCGTGGTGGCGTCGATAGCAGAGAGACCTGGCACGGTAGATGCACAGTACAGCTCTGAAGATGGACTCATGGTAGGTGGCTGCGGCGGCCTCATACCCGGCAGACGTCCTGGTTGAGGAGTGCGCCGGACTAGTAGATGCCCCATACCAGGCAGGCATCCTGGTTGGGATCTCAGGTCTTAGATGGTTAGGTTTGGCTGCAATGTCTGTTTGGTATTAGGCCCAGGCTATCAGCGCCCCTTCATCAATTGGATAAGTGTAGCGATAGTTGTTGCTTAGACGGTGACTTTAGTCTTACTGTTGTAGGACTTTGTAAGGTCTTGTGAGAATAATTAATAAAATGGTTGTATGTATCGCCCAGATGCAGAGGCCGGGAGTCATCCTCCTTTTCTAAAAAAATTAAGATCATCAGATACTCAAGTTAGAGTTTGGGAGGGGTGAATTTAATATGGGAGGTTCCTGACTTGTGAGTCTCGAGTCGTGATCAAGGAGGACATGAGCGATGGCATGGGTGAGGTGTTAAATTATACACTACAATTGCCGTAGTTGTCAAAAATAAAGACACTACAATTGCCGTAATAGAAAGAAAATAATCCTATGATATTTTTCTCATTACTGAAGAACCAAGTTATTGTTGGTGAGGCACGCGAGGAGGATGAGCATGAGCTCCTCGGCATGAACCCAATGTCGGTGCACACCTGGGCCTCTCTTGCTGGTCCTCGCTCTTGATAAGAAAAGAAGAAAGAGACGACAGAGGAATAGAAATTTGTAGATGTATTCTTCGGCATTGTTTACTCTGGAAAGATCATCGCACACTGTTCTTTCAGGAGCGTAACTGTAGCACAGAAAGAAGACATGAATATCGAGAAGGGTGTAACGAAAGGATGTCTGCTTGTCTGCTACTACAAATTTCTTGGAGTTTTGGTTATTGTTACTTTTTCATGAAAACATGAATCATCTTCCTGCCAGTTGGAATCACATGTTTTACATTAGCAAATTCATACAGGCTGGAGGAATCAGATTAATTAAAGTCATCCTCTACTTCTTCCTCTAGCTAGTTAGATGGTTGATAATTTTTTTCTTGCTTCTGTACCAGTACTACATGGAAGTAGTGGTTCTACAATTTAACTTGATACATAAGCGAACTAGATTGCTGAAAGCTGTGCTGCCAACAAAATGATATACTGTCATTCGGAGATTGCAGTTACCCAATGATTAAGTAAAGTTGTACTGTGGCAATGCGGCATTATTAACCTTGGCAAGAATATGATGTGTTGAAACCCTGACCCAGGAAAAAAAACATGGGATACAACTTTTTCTGTTAGTGTAAAACGCTGTGGTGCTGCGCTCATATATGATAGCTGATTAGTAGTAATTCACATCCCTACACTAATTTGTAACTGTATAGTAACAAAGAAATTCAAAGCGTGGTATGCAGACACAAATGATGGTGAGCTCTAGAGACTATAAACACACATGCCTTGCTATATCGTCAGGCGAAGAAGAAGAAGAAGAAGAATCCCTTTGGTGCCCTATGCGGTAGAGCAATACTAATAGATGCTTGGAATGGGCTGCTGACACAACTCTTTATCTTTCTATTTATACCTTCAACTCCTTATCTCTCAGTTTGTTTGATAGCACATTGGTAGTTCTATTTCAGCTGTTGTACTGCAACCACCTGTGTGGCTGACAATTGAGAACCTGCATGCAGAAATTCATACTGCAAGATGGTTTTACTTCTAGAAATTCAGAGAGGAGAGACATGACGGATCAAATGGTTGATGAGGCCTAAATAAAGAGACTCTGGAAGAAGCAGTAATATAGAGACAACCTTTGTCCAATGATGAAAATTTTGTATTTCAGTCAATCTGATGATAAACTAAAACATGGATTTTGCTGCAAAAAACAAAGAAAGATAGTACATAAATTATAAAATTAAATTAGTCTCTTCATGGAAAGATATGAGTCTTAGGGGGTGTTCGGTTTAGAAGTCTTAGGACTTTTTCTAGTCCCAGGGACTAATCAAAAAAGACTCTCTAGTAGAGTCTTTTTCTAGTCCCTGTAGAAAAAGTCCCTCCCGTTTGGTTTCTAGGGACTTTTTAGGGACTTTTTCTAGTCTCTGGGACTAAAAAGTCCCTGAACCAAACACCCCCTTAGTTCATAATCAGAGGATATCACTACCGATACAGGGGAACTCTGTTGGCCACCACAACAAAACAGGGTAACCCCTGAAGTGACTCAAGAAGCCGAGATGCTGGCAACAAGCAAGATGACCTATGCAACGCTGCCTGAAAAGCTTCCTTTTCTTATTTGTGCTTGTACTGAGATTAATAGTTGCTTCTACCAGGACTAGTACAGTTTCTCTCTTGGCAACTCCATTCTGTATAAAGCAGCACAAATTAGGGTTTGTGGATTTGTCCCCCTTGCAGTTTTCTGGAAGAGTTTGTGGATTTGTTTGGATTCAGAATTATGTGCATACACACATGCATTAATGTTTTTTTAGAATTCAGTTTCAAGTTCTTTTTATGTCTGCTCCTCAACCTTGCCGCCATCGAGTTTCTTGTGCCTCCCGCCGGCGTCGCCGCCTATCTTCCTTGTCCTCTGTGGCCTTAGGGTCTTGGAGGTGCGGTGTATCCCAGCCTTTGCCAACGGAAGGGCTTTGTTTGTTGATGTTTTTGTGAGTTTTGTTAGGGTTTCTGTCTTGCTTGAAGAGGCAAGGCGGCGGCGGCTTTCTGAAGATGGAATAAGGTTCTCCCTGCCTAGCCCATGTTCCGACCATGCATCTACCATTGTTGAAGGGCGCGTGGAGATTTTTCTTTGGCAGATATCATGGGATTCGGTTGGCGTTTCTCTTTGATGGATCAACGTGGATCAGGTCTTCGTTCGTGAGTGGTTGTGTGTCTACAAGTTGGATCCTTTCGATTTACGCTTCTCTTCATCGGTGGCTGTTGTTGTTCTGTTGCGCTGGTCCTATAGGGCCTTAGCATGACAATTTCCCGACTGTCTACTACAACAAGTTTTGTTCGGCTCCGGCGAGGGAAGGGTGATTGAAGGAAATATGCCCTAGAGGCAATAATAAAGTTATTATTTATTTCTTTATATCATGATAAATGTTTATTATTCATGCTAGAATTGTATTAACCCGAAACATAATACATGTGTGAATACATAGACAAACAGAGTGTCACTAGTATGCCTCTACTTGACTAGCTCGTTAATCAAAGATGGTTATGTTTCCTAACCATGAACAAAAGAGTTGTTATTTGATTAAACAAGGTCACATCATTAGTTGAATGATCTGATTGACATGACCCATTCCATTAGCTTAGCACCCGATTGTTTAGTATGTTGCTATTGCTTTCTTCATGAATTATACATGTTCCTATGACTATGAGATTATGCAACTCCTATTTGCCGGAGGAACACTTTGTGTGCTACCAAACGTCACAACGTAAATGGGTGATTATAAAGGAGCTCTACAGGTGTCTCCAATGGTAGATGTTGGGTTGGCGTATTTCGAGAATAGGATTTGTCACTCCGATTGTCGGAGAGGTATCTCTGGGCCCTCTCGGTAATGCACATCACATAAGCCTTGCAAGCCTTGCAACTAATGAGTTAGTTGTGAGATGATGTATTACGGAACGAGTAAAGAGACTTGCCGGTAACGAGATTGAACTAGGTATTGGATACCGACGATCGAATCTCGGGCAAGTAACATACCAATGACAAAGGGAACAATGTATGTTGTTATGCGGTCTGACCGATAAAGATCTTCGTAGAATATGTAGGAGCCAATATGGGCATCCAGGTCCCACTATTGGTTATTGACTGGAGACATGTCTCGGTCATGTCTACATTGTTCTCAAACCGTAGGGTCCGCACGCTTAACGTTACGATGACAGTTATTATGAGTTTATGCATTTTGATGTACCGAAGTTAGTTCAGAGTCCCGGATATGATCATGGACATGACGAGGAGTCTTGAAATGGTAGAGACATAAAGATTGATATATTGGAAGCCTATGTTTGGATATCGGAAGTGTTCCGGGTGAAATCGAGATTTTACCGGAGTACTCGGAGGTTACCGGAATCCCCCGGGAGCCATATGGGCCTTAATGGGCTTTAGTGGAAAGGAGAAAGGGGCAGCCCAAGGTGGCCGCGCGCCTCCCCCCTCCCCTAGTCCTATTAGGACTAGGAGAGGTGGCCGGCCCCCCTCTCTCTCTTTCCCCCCTTAAGAAATCCTATTCCAACTAGGATTGGGGGGGGGGGGGAATCCTACTCCCAGAGGGAGTAGGACTCTCCTGCGCGCCTCCATAGGGCTGGCCGCACCCCTCCCCGTTGGCTCCTTTATATACGGAGGCAGGGGGCACCCTAGAACACACAAGTTGATCCTTGAGATCCTTTCTTAGCCATTTGTGGTACCCCCTGCCACCATATTCCACCTCGATCATATCGTTGTAGTGCTTAGGCGAAGCCCTGTGTCGGTAGAACATCAAGATCGTCACCACGCCGTCGTGCTGATGGAACTCTTCCCCGACGCTTTGCTGGATCGGAGCCCGGGGATCGTCATCGAGCTGTACGTGTGCTAAGAACTCGGAGGTGCCGGAGCAACGGTGCTTGGATCGGTCGGATCGGGAAGACGTACGACTACTTCCTCTATGTTGCGTCAACACTTCCGTAGTCGGTCTGCGTGGGTATGTAGACAACACTCTCCCCTCTCGTTGCTATGCATCACCATGATCTTGCGTGTGCGTAGGAATTTTTGTGAAATTACTGCGTTCCCCTACAGTGGCATCCGAGCCTAGGTTTTATGGTTTGATGTTATTTGCACGAGTAGAACACAAGTGAGTTGTGGGCGATATAAGTCATACTGCCTACCAGCATGTCATACTTTGGTTCAGCGGTATTGTTGGACGAGACGACCCGGACCAACATTACACGTACGCTTATGCGAGACCGGTTCCCCCGATGTGCTTTGCACATAGGTGGCTTGCGGGCGACTGTCTCTCCAACTTTAGTTGAACCAAGTATGGCTACGCCCGGTCCTTGCGAAGGTTAAAATGGAGTCTATTTGACAAACTATCGTTGTGGTTTTGATGCGTAGGTGAGATTGGTTCTTGCTTAAGCCCGTAGCAGCCACGTAAAACTTGCAACAACAAAGTAGAGGACGTCTAACTTGTTTTTGCAGGGCATGTTGTGATGTGATATGGTCAAGGCATGATGCTGAATTTTATTGTATGAGATGATCATGTTTTGTAACCGAGTTATCGGCAACTGGCAGGAGCCATATGGTTGTCGCTTTATTGTATGCAATGCAATCGCGATGTAATGCTTTACTTTATCACTAAGCGGTAGCGATAGTCGTGGAAGCATAAGATTGGCGAGATGACAATGATGCTACGATGGAGATCAAGGTGTCGTGCCGGTGACGATGGTGATGATGATGGTGCTTCGGAGATGGAGATCACAAGCACAAGATGATGATGGCCATATCATATCACTTATATTGATTGCATGTGATGTTTATCCTTTTATGCATCTTATCTTGCTTTGATTGACGGTAGCATTATAATATGATCTCTCACTAAATTATCAAGAAGTGTTCTCCCTGAGTATGCACCGTTGCGAAAGTTCTTCGTGCTGAGACACCACGTGATGATCGGGTGTGATAGGCTCTACGTTCAAATACAACGGGTGCAAAACAGTTGCACACGCGGAATACTCAGGTTATACTTGACGAGCCAAGCATATACAGATATGGCCTCGGAACACGGAGACTGAAAGGTCGAGCATGAATCATATAGTAGATATGATCAACATAGCGATGTTCACCAATGAAACTACTCCATCTCACGTGATGATCGGACATGGTTTAGTTGATTTGGATCATGTGATCACTTAGAGGATTAGAGGGATGTCTATCTAAGTGGGAGTTCTTAAGTAATTTGATTAATTGAACTTAAACTTATCATGAACTTAGTACCTAATAGTATCTTGCTTGTTTATGTTTGATTGTAGATAGATGGCTCGTGCTGTTGTTCCGTTGAATTTTAATGCGTTCCTTGAGAAAGCAAAGTTGAATGATGATGGTAGCAATTACACGGACTGGGTCCGTAACTTGAGGATTATCCTCATTGCTGCACAGAAGAATTACGTCCTGGAAGCACCGCTAAGTGCCAAGCCTGCTGCAGGAGCAACACCAGATGTTATGAACGTCTGACAGAGCAAAGCTGATGACTACTCGATAGTTTAGTGTGCCATGCTTTACGGCTTAGAACCGGGACTTCAACGACGTTTTGAACGTCATGGAGCATATGAGATGTTCCAGGAGTTGAAGTTAATATTTCAAGCAAATGCCCGGATTGAGAGATATGAAGTCTCCAATAAGTTCTATAACTGCAAGATGGAGGAGAACATTTCTGTCAGTGAGCATATACTCAAAATGTCTGGGTATAATAATCACTTGATTCAATTGGGAGTTAATCTTCCAGATGATTGCATCATTGACAGAATTCTCCAATCACTGCCACCAAGCTACAAGAGCTTCGTGATGAACTATAATATGCAAGGAATGAATAAGACTATTCCCGAGCTCTTCGCAATGCTGAAAGCTGCGGAGGTAGAAATCAAAAAGGAGCATCAAGTGTTGATGGTCAACAAGACCACTAGTTTCAAGAAAAAGGGCAAAGGGAAGAAGAAGGGGAACTTCAAGAAGAACAACAAGCAAGTTGCTGTTCAAGAGAAGAAACCCAAGTCTGGACCTAAGCCTGAAACTGAGTGCTTCTACTGCAAGCAGACTGGTCACTGGAAGCGGAACTGCCCCAAGTATTTAGCGGATAAGAAGGATGGCAAGGTGAACAAAGGTATATGTGATATACATGTTATTGATGTGTACCTTACTAATGCTCGCAGTAACATCTGGGTATTTGATACTGGTTCTGTTGCTAATATTTGCAACTCGAAACAGGGACTACGGATTAAGCAAAGATTGGCTAAGGATGAGGTGACGATGCGCGTGGGAAACGGTTCCAAAGTCGATGTGATCGCGGTCGGCACGCTACCTCTACATCTACCTTCGGGATTAATATTAGACGTAAATAATTGTTATTTGGTGCCAGCGTTGAGCATGAACATTATATCTGGATCTTGTTTAATGCGAGATGGTTATTCATTTAAATCAGAGAATAATGGTTGTTCTATTTATATGAGTAATATCTTTTATGGTCATGCACCCTTGAAGAGTGGTCTATTCTTATTGAATCTCGAGAGTAATGATACACATATTCATAATGTTGAAGCCAAAAGATGCAGAGTTGATAATGATGGTGCAACTTATTTGTGGCACTGCCGTTTAGGTCATATCGGTGTAAAGCGCATGAAGAAACTCCATACTGATGGACTTTTGGAACCACTTGATTATGAATCACTTGGTACTTGCGAACCGTGCCTCATGGGCAAGATGACTAAAACACCATTCTCCGGTACTATGGAGAGAGCAACATATTTGTTGGAAATCATACATACAGATGTATGTGGTCCGATGAATATTGAGGCTCGTGGCGGATGTCATTATTTTCTCACCTTCACAGATGACTTAAGCAGATATGAGTATATCTACTTAATGAAACATAAGTCTGAAACATTTGAAAAGTTCAAAGAATTTCAGAGTGAAGTTGAAAATCATCGTAACAAGAAAATAAAGTTTCTATGATCTGATCGTGGAGGAGATTATTTGAGTTACGAGTTTGGTGTACATTTTAAAAATTGTGGAATAGTTTCGCAACTCACGCCACCCAGAACACCATAGTGTAATGGTGTGTCCGAACGTCGTAATCGTACTTTACTAGATATGGTGCGATCTATGATGTCACTTACTGATTTACCGCTATCGTTTTGGGGATACGCTCTAGAGACGGCCGCATTCACGTTAAATAGGGCACCATCAAAATCCGTTGAGACGACGCCTTATGAACTGTGGTTTGGCAAGAAACCAAAGTTGTCGTTTCTGAAAGTTTGGGGCTGCGATGCTTATGTGAAAAAGCTTCAACCTGATAAGCTCGAACCCAAATCGGAGAAATGTGTCTTCATAGGATATCCAAAGGAAACTATTGGATACACCTTCTATCACAGATCCGAAGGCAAGACTTTTGTTGCTAAATTCGGAAACTTTCTGGAGAAGGAGTTTCTCTCGAAAGAAGTGAGTGGGAGGAAAGTGGAACTTGACGAGGTAACTGTACCTGCTCCCTTATTGGAAAGTAGTACATCACAGAAAACTGTTTGAGTGACACCTACACCAGTTAGTGAGGAAGTTAATGATGATGATCATGAAACTTTAGATCAAGATACTACTGAACCTCGTAGATCAACCAGAGTGAGATCCGCGCCAGAGTGGTACGGTAATCCAGTTCTGGAAGTCATGCTACTAGATCATGATGAACCTACGAACTATGAAGAAGCGATGGTGAGCCCAGATTCCGCAAAGTGGCTTGAAGCCATGAAATCTGAGATGGGATCCATGTATGAGAACAAAGTATGGACTTTGGTTGACTTGCCCGATGATCGGCAAGCAATTGAGAATAAATGGATCTTCAAGAAGAAGACTGACGCTGACGGTAATGTTACTGTCTACAAAGCTCGACTTGTCGCAAAGGTTTTCGACAAGTTCAAGGGGTTGACTACGATGAGACCTTCTCACCCGTAGCGATGCTTAAGTCTGTCCGAATCATGTTAGCAATTGCCGCATTTTATGATTATGAAATTTGGCAAATGGATGTCAAAACTGCATTCCTGAATGGATTTCTGGAAGAAGAGTTGTATATGATGCAACCAGAAGGTTTTGTCGATCCAAAGGGAGCTAACAAAGTGTGCAAGCTCCAGCGATCCATTTATGGACTGGTGCAAGCCTCTCGGAGTTGGAATAAACGCTTTGATAGTGTGATCAAAGCATTTGGTTTTATACAGACTTTCGGAGAAGCCTGTATTTACAAGAAAGTGAGTGGGAGCTCTGTAGCATTTCTGATATTATATGTGGATGACATATTACTGATTGGAAATGATATAGAATTTCTGGATAGCATAAAGGGATACTTGAATAAGAGTTTTTCAATGAAAGACCTCGGTGAAGCTGCTTACATATTAGGCATAAAGATCTATAGAGATAGATCAAGACGCTTAATTGGACTTTCACAAAGCACATACCTTGACAAGATTTTGAAGAAGTTCAAAATGGATCAAGCAAAGAAAGGGTTCTTGCCTGTGTTACAAGGTGTGAAGTTGAGTCAGACTCAATGCCCGACCACTGCAGAAGATAGAGAGAAAATGAAAGATGTTCCCTATGCTTCAGCCATAGGCTCTATCATGTATGCAATGCTGTGTACCAGACCTGATGTGTGCCTTGCTATAAGTTTAGCAGGGAGGTACCAAAGTAATCCAGGAGTGGATCACTGGACAGCGGTCAAGAACATCCTGAAATACCTGAAAAGGACTAAGGATATGTTTCTCGTATATGGAGGTGACAAAGAGCTCACCGTAAAAGGTTACGTTGATGCAAGCTTTGACACTGATCCGGACGATTCTAAATCGCAAACCGGATACGTGTTTACATTAAACGGTGGAGCTGTCAGTTGGTGCAGTTCTAAACAAAGCGTCGTAGCGGGATCTACATGTGAAGCGGAGTACATAGCTGCTTCGGAAGCAGCAAACGAAGGAGTCTGGATGAAGGAGTTCATATCCGATCTAGGTGTCATACCTAGTGCATCGGGTCCAATGAAAATCTTTTGTGACAATACTGGTGCAATTGCCTTGGCAAAGGAATCCAGATTTCACAAAAGGACCAAGCACATCAAGAGACGCTTCAATTCCATCCGGGATCTAGTCCAGGTGGGAGACATAGAGATTTGCAAGATACATACGGATCTGAATGTTGCAGACCCGTTGACTAAGCCTCTTCCACGAGCAAAACATGATCAGCACCAAGACTCCATGGGTGTTAGAATCATTACAGTGTAATCTAGATTATTGACTCTAGTGCAAGTGGGAGACTGAAGGAAATATGCCCTAGAGGCAATAATAAAGTTATTATTTATTTCCTTATATCATGATAAATGTTTATTATTCATGCTAGAATTGTATTAACCGGAAACATAATACATGTGTGAATACATAGACAAACAGAGTGTCACTAGTATGCCTCTACTTGACTAGCTCGTTAATCAAAGATGGTTATGTTTCCTAACCATGAACAAAGAGTTGTTATTTGATTAACGAGGTCACATCATTAGTTGAATGATCTGATTGACATGACCCATTCCATTAGCTTAGCACCCGATCGTTTAGTATGTTGCTATTGCTTTCTTCATGACTTATACATGTTCCTATGACTATGAGATTATGCAACTCCCGTTTGCCGGAGGAACACTTTGTGTGCTACCAAACGTCACAACGTAAATGGGTGATTATAAAGGAGCTCTACAGGTGTCTCCAATGGTAGATGTTGGGTTGGCGTATTTCGAGAATTAGGATTTGTCACTCCGATTGTCGGAGAGGTATCTCTGGGCCCTCTCGGTAATGCACATCACATAAGCCTTGCAAGCATTGCAACTAATGAGTTCGTTGTGATATGATGTATTACGGAACGAGTAAAGAGACTTGCCAGTAACGAGATTGAACTAGGTATTGGAAACTGATGATCGAATCTCGGGCAAGTAACATACCGATGACAAAGGGAACAACGTATGTTGTTATGCGGTCTGACCGATAAAGATCTTCGTAGAATATGTAGGAGCCAATATGGGCATCCAGGTCCCGCTATTGGTTATTGACCGGAGACATGTCTCGGTCATGTCTACATTGTTCTCGAACCGTAGGGTCCGCACGCTTAACGTTACGATGACCGTTATTATGAGTTTATGCATTTTGATGTACCGAAGTTAGTTCGGAGTCCCGGATATGATCATGGACATGACGAGGAGTCTCGAAATGGTCGAGACATAAAGATTGATATATTGGAAGCCTATGTTTGGATATCGGAAGTGTTCCGGGTGAAATCGGGATTTTACCGGAGTACCGGGAGGTTACCGGAACCCCCCGGGAGCCATATGGGCCTTAATGGGCTTTAGTGGAAAGGAGAAAGGGGCAGCCCAAGGTGGCCGCGCGCCTCCCCCCTCCCCTAGTCCTATTAGGACTAGGAGAGGTGGTCGGCCCCCCTCTCTCTCTTTCCCCCCCTTAAGGAATCCTATTCCAACTAGGATTGGGGGGAGGGGGGAGTCCTACTCCCAGAGGGAGTAGGACTCTCCTGCGCGCCTCCATAGGGCTGGCCGCACCCCTCCCCCTTGGCTCCTTTATATACGGAGGCAGGGGCACCCTAGAACACACAAGTTTATCCTTGAGATCGCTCCTTAGCCATATGCGGTACCCCCTGCCACCATATTCCACCTCGATCATATCGTTGTAGTGCTTAGGCGAAGCCCTGCTTCGGTAGAACATCAAGATCGTCACCACGCCATTGTGCTGACGGAACTCTTCCCCGACGCTTTGCTGGATCGGAGCCCGGGGATCGTCATCGAGCTGTACGTGTGCTAAGAACTTGGAGGTGCCGGAGCAACGGTGCTTGGATCGGTCGGATCGGGAAGACGTATGACTACTTCCTCTACGTTGCGTCAATGCTTCCGAAGTCGGTCTGCGTGGGTACATAGACAACACTCTCCCCTCTTGTTGCTATGCATCACCATGATCTTGCATGTGCGTAGGAATTTTTTTGAAATTACTGCGTTCCCCTACAGTGGCATCCGAGCCTAGGTTTTATGGTTTGATGTTATTTGCACGAGTAGAACACAAGTGAGTTGTGGGCGATATAAGTCATACTGCCTACCAGCATGTCATACTTTGGTTCAGCGGTATTGTTGGACGAGACGACCCGGACCAACATTACGCGTACGCTTACGTGAGACCGGTTCCCCCGACGTGCTTTGCACATAGGTGGCTTACGGGCGACTGTCTCTCCAACTTTAGTTGAACCAAGTGTGGCTACGCCCGGTCCTTGCGAAGGTTAAAACGGAGTCTATTTGACAAACTATCGTTGTGGTTTTGATGCGTAGGTGAGATTGGTTCTTGCTTAAGCCCGTAGCAGCCACGTAAAACTTGCAACAACAAAGTAGAGGACGTCTAACTTGTTTTTGCAGGGCATGTTGTGATGTGATATGGTCAAGGCATGATGCTGAATTTTATTGTATGAGATGATCATGTTTTGTAACCGAGTTATCGGCAACTGGCAGGAGCCATATGGTTGTCGCTTTATTGTATGCAATGCAATCGCGATGTAATGCTTTACTTTATCACTAAGCGGTAGCGATAGTCGTGGAAGCATAAGATTGGCGAGACGACAACGATGCTACGATGGAGATCAAGGTGTCGCGCCGGTGACGATGGTGATCATGACGGTGCTTCGGAGATGGAGATCACAAGCACAAGATGATGATGGCCATATCATATCACTTATATTGATTGCATGTGATGTTTATCCTTTTATGCATCTTATCTTGCTTTGATTGACGGTAGCATTATAAGATGATCTCTCACTAAATTATCAAGAAGTGTTCTCCCTGAGTATGCACCGTTGCGAAAGTTCTTCGTGCTGAGACACCACGTGATGATCGGGTGTGATAGGCTCTACGTTCAAATACAACGGGTGCAAAACAGTTGCACACGCGGAATACTCAGGTTATACTTGACGAGCCAAGCATATACAGATATGGCCTCGGAACACGGAGACCGAAAGGTCGAGCGTGAATCATATAGTAGATATGATCAACATAGCGATGTTCACCAATGAAACTACTCCATCTCACGTGATGATCGGACATGGTTTAGTTGATTTGGATCACGTGATCACTTAGAGGATTAGAGGGATGTCTATCTAAGTGGGAGTTCTTAAGTAATTTGATTAATTGAACTTAAACTTATCATGAACTTAGTACCTGATAGTATCTTGCTTGTTTATGTTTGATTGTAGATAGATGGCTCGTGCTGTTGTTCCGTTGAATTTTAATGCGTTCCTTGAGAAAGCAAAGTTGAAAGATGATGGTAGCAATTACACGGACTGGGTCCGTAACTTGAGGATTATCCTCATTGCTGCACAGAAGAATTACGTCCTGGAAGCACCGCTGGGTGCCAGGCCTGCTGCTGGAGCAACACCAGATGTTATGAACGTCTGGCAGAGCAAAGCTGATGACTACTCGATAGTTCAGTGTGCCATGCTTTACGGCTTAGAATCGGGACTTCAACGACGTTTTGAACGTCATGGAGCATATGAGATGTTCCAGGAGTTGAAGTTAATATTTCAAGCAAATGCCCGGATTGAGAGATATGAAGTCTCCAATAAGTTCTATAGCTGCAAGATGGAGGAGAACAGTTCTGTCAGTGAGCATATACTCAAAATGTCTGGGTATAATAATCACTTGATTCAATTGGGAGTTAATCTTCCAGATGATTGCGTCATTGACAGAATTCTCCAATCACTGCCACCAAGCTACAAGAGCTTCGTGATGAACTATAATATGCAAGGGATGAATAAGACTATTCCCGAGCTCTTCGCAATGCTGAAAGCTGCGGAGGTAGAAATCAAAAAGGAGCATCAAGTGTTGATGGTCAACAAGACCACTAGTTTCAAGAAAAAGGGCAAAGGGAAGAAGAAGGGGAACTTCAAGAAGAACAGCAAGCAAGTTGCTGCTCAAGAGAAGAAACCCAAGTCTGGACCTAAGCCTGAAACTGAGTGCTTCTACTGCAAGCAGACTGGTCACTGGAAGCGGAACTGCCCCAAGTATTTGGCGGATAAGAAGGATGGCAAGGTGAACAAAGGTATATGTGATATACATGTTATTGATGTGTACCTTACTAATGCTCGCAGTAGCACCTGGGTATTTGATACTGGTTCTGTTGCTAATATTTGCAACTCGAAACAGGGACTACGGATTAAGCGAAGATTGGCTAAGGACGAGGTGACGATGCGCGTGGGAAACGGTTCCAAAGTCGATGTGATCGCGGTCGGCACGCTACCTCTACATCTACCTTCGGGATTAATATTAGACCTAAATAATTGTTATTTGGTGCCAGCGTTGAGCATGAACATTATATCTGGATCTTGTTTAATGCGAGACGGTTATTCATTTAAATCAGAGAATAATGGTTGTTCTATTTATATGAGTAATATCTTTTATGGTCATGCACCCTTGAAGAGTGGTCTATTCTTATTGAATCTCGATAGTAGTGATACACATATTCATAATGTTGAAGCCAAAAGATGCAGAGTTGATAATGATGGTGCAACTTATTTGTGGCACTGCCGTTTAGGTCATATCGGTGTAAAGCGCATGAAGAAACTCCATACTGATGGACTTTTGGAACCACTTGATTATGAATCACTTGGTACTTGCGAACCGTGCCTCATGGGCAAGATGACTAAAACACCGTTCTCCGGTACTATGGAGAGAGCAACAGATTTGTTGGAAATCATACATACAGATGTATGTGGTCCGATGAATATTGAGGCTCGTGGTGGATATCGTTATTTTCTCACCTTCACAGATGACTTAAGCAGATATGGGTATATCTACTTAATGAAACATAAGTCTGAAACATTTGAAAAGTTCAAAGAATTTCAGAGTGAAGTTGAAAATCATCGTAACAAGAAAATAAAGTTTCTACGATCTGATCGTGGAGGAGAATATTTGAGTTACGAGTTTGGTGTACATTTGAAAAATTGTGGAATAGTTTCGCAACTCACGCCACCCGGAACACCACAGCGTAATGGTGTGTCCGAACGTCGTAATCGTACTTTACTAGATATGGTGCGATCTATGATGTCTCTTACTGATTTACCGCTATCGTTTTGGGGATACGCTCTAGAGACGGCCGCATTCACATTAAATAGGGCACCATCAAAATCCGTTGAGACGACGCCTTATGAACTGTGGTTTGGCAAGAAACCAAAGTTGTCGTTTCTGAAAGTTTGGGGCTGCGATGCTTATGTGAAAAAGCTTCAACCTGATAAGCTCGAACCCAAATCGGAGAAATGTGTCTTCATAGGATATCCAAAGGAAACTATTGGATACACCTTCTATCACAGATCCGAAGGCAAGACTTTTGTTGCTAAATTCGGAAACTTTCTGGAGAAGGAGTTTCTCTCGAAAGAAGTGAGTGGGAGGAAAGTAGAACTTGACGAGGTAACTGTACCTGCTCCCTTATTGGAAAGTAGTACATCACAGAAAACTATTTCAGTGACACCTACACTAATTAGTGAGGAAGTTAATGATGATGATCATGAAACTTTAGATCAAGATACTACTGAAACTCGTAGATCAACCAGAGTGAGATCCGCGCCAGAGTGGTACGGTAATCCAGTTCTGGAAGTCATGCTACTAGATCATGATGAACCTACGAACTATGAAGAAGCGATGGTGAGCCCAGATTCCGCAAAGTGGCTTGAAGCCATGAAATCTGAGATGGGATCCATGTATGAGAACAAAGTATGGACTTTGGTTGACTTGCCCGATGATCGGCAAGCAATTGAGAATAAATGGATCTTCAAGAAGAAGACTGACGCTGACGGTAATGTTACTGTCTACAAAGCTCGACTTGTCGCGAAAGGTTTTTCGACAAGTTCAAGGGGTTGACTACGATGAGACCTTCTCACCCGTAGCGATGCTTAAGTCTGTCCGAATCATGTTAGCAATTGCCGCATTTTATGATTATGAAATTTGGCAAATGGATGTCAAAACTGCATTCCTGAATGGATTTCTGGAAGAAGAGTTGTATATGATGCAACCGGAAGGTTTTGTCGATCCAAAGGGAGCTAACAAAGTGTGCAAGCTCCAGCGATCCATTTATGGACTGGTGCAAGCCTCTCGGAGTTGGAATAAACGCTTTGATAGTGTGATCAAAGCATTTGGTTTTATACAGACTTTCGGAGAAGCCTGTATTTACAAGAAAGTGAGTGGGAGCTCTGTAGCATTTCTGATATTATATGTGGATGACATATTACTGATTGGAAATGATATAGAATTTCTGGATAGCATAAAGGGATACTTGAATAAGAGTTTTTCAATGAAAGACCTCGGTGAAGCTGCTTACATATTAGGCATAAAGATCTATAGAGATAGATCAAGACGCTTAATTGGACTTTCACAAAGCACATACCTTGACAAGATTTTGAAGAAGTTCAAAATGGATCAAGCAAAGAAAGGGTTCTTGCCTGTGTTACAAGGTGTGAAGTTGAGTCAGACTCAATGCCCGACCACTGCAGAAGATAGAGAGAAAATGAAAGATGTTCCCTATGCTTCAGCCATAGGCTCTATCATGTATGCAATGCTGTGTACCAGACCTGATGTGTGCCTTGCTATAAGTTTAGCAGGGAGGTACCAAAGTAATCCAGGAGTGGATCACTGGACAGCGGTCAAGAACATCCTGAAATACCTGAAAAGGACTAAGGATATGTTTCTTGTATATGGAGGTGACAAAGAGCTCACCGTAAAAGGTTACGTTGATGCAAGCTTTGACACTGATCCGGACGATTCTAAATCGCAAACCGGATACGTGTTTACATTAAACGGTGGAGCTGTCAGTTGGTGCAGTTCTAAACAAAGCGTCGTAGCGGGATCTACATGTGAAGCGGAGTACATAGCTGCTTCGGAAGCAGCAAACGAAGGAGTCTGGATGAAGGAGTTCATATCCGATCTAGGTGTCATACCTAGTGCATCGGGTCCAATGAAAATCTTTTGTGACAATACTGGTGCAATTGCCTTGGCAAAGGAATCCAGATTTCACAAAAGGACCAAGCACATCAAGAGACGCTTCAATTCCATCCGGGATCTAGTCCAGGTGGGAGACATAGAGATTTGCAAGATACATACGGATCTGAATGTTGCAGACCCGTTGACTAAGCCTCTTCCACGAGCAAAACATGATCAGCACCAAGACTCCATGGGTGTTAGAATCATTACAGTGTAATCTAGATTATTGACTCTAGTGCAAGTGGGAGACTGAAGGAAATATGCCCTAGAGGCAATAATAAAGTTATTATTTATTTCCTTATATCATGATAAATGTTTATTATTCATGCTAGAATTGTATTAACCGGAAACATAATACATGTGTGAATACATAGACAAACAGAGTGTCACTAGTATGCCTCTACTTGACTAGCTCGTTAATCAAAGATGGTTATGTTTCCTAACCATGAACAAAGAGTTGTTATTTGATTAACGAGGTCACATCATTAGTTGAATGATCTGATTGACATGACCCATTCCATTAGCTTAGCACCCGATCGTTTAGTATGTTGCTATTGCTTTCTTCATGACTTATACATGTTCCTATGACTATGATATTATGCAACTCCCGTTTGCCGGAGGAACACTTTGTGTGCTACCAAATGTCACAACGTAAATGGGTGATTATAAAGGAGCTCTACAGGTGTCTCCAATGGTAGATGTTGGGTTGGCGTATTTCGAGAATAGGATTTGTCACTCCGATTGTCGGAGAGGTATCTCTGGGCCCTCTCGGCAATGCACATCACATAAGCCTTGCAAGCATTGCAACTAATGAGTTAGTTGTGATATGATGTATTACGGAACGAGTAAAGAGACTTGCCGGTAACAAGATTGAAGTAGGTATTGGATACCGACGGTCGAATCTCGGGCAAGTAACATACCGATGACAAAGGGAACAACGTATGTTGTTATGCGGTCTGACCGATAAAGATCTTTGTAGAATATGTAGGAGCCAATATGGGCATCCAGGTCCCGCTATTGGTTATTGACCGGAGACATGTCTCGGTCATGTCTACATTGTTCTGAAACCGTAGGGTCCGCACGCTTAACATTACGATGACAGTTATTATGAGTTTATGCATTTTGATGTACCGAAGTTAGTTCGGAGTCCCGGATATGATCATGGACATGACGAGGAGTCTCGAAATGGTCGAGACATAAAGATTGATATATTGGAAGCCTATGTTTGGATATCGAAAGTGTTCCGAGTGAAATCGGGATTTTACCGGAGTACCGGGAGGTTACCGGAACCCCCCGGGAGCCATATGGGCCTTAATGGGCTTTAGTGGAAAGGAGAAAGGGGCAGCCCAAGGTGGCCGCGCGCCTCCCCCCTCCCCTAGTTCTATTAGGACTAGGAGAGGTGCCGGCCCCCCTCTCTCTCTTTCCCCCCTTAAGGAATCCTATTCCAACTAGGATTGGGGGGGGAATCCTACTCCCCGAGGGAGTAGGACTCTCCTGCGCGCCTCCATAGGGCTGGCCGCACCCCTCCCCCTTGGCTCCTTTATATACGGAGGCAGGGGCACCCTAGAACACACAAGTTGATCCTTGAGATCGTTCCTTAGCCGTGTGCGGTACCCCCTGCCACCATATTCCACCTCGATCATATCGTTGTAGTTCTTAGGCGAAGCCCTGCGTCGGTAGAACATCAAGATCGTCACCACGCCGTCGTGCTGACGGAACTCTTCCCCAACGCTTTGCTGGATCGGAGCCCGGGGATCGTCATCGAGCTGTACGTGTGCTAAGAACTCGGAGGTGCCGGAGCAACGGTGCTTGGATCGGTCGGATCGGGAAGACGTATGACTACTTCCTCTACGTTGCGTCAACGCTTCCGCAGTCGGTCTGCGTGGGTACGTAGACAACACTCTCCCCTCTCGTTGATATGCATCACCATGATCTTGCGTGTGCATAGGAAATTTTTTGAAATTACTGCGTTCCCCTACAGCGATGAAGGTGACGCGCCTTCTACTCGGTTCAGTGCTTATAGTCGTCGCTAGTTGGTCTGCGAATCTGAATGTAATCTATAATACCTAAATAGTTGATCCCCACTACTTCTAATTCTATCAACATGCAAGCCATCCACCTCACTAAGCGTGCCACGTAAGAATCCATTTTTCAACCCATGCAAACTATATTCCAGTAACACTAATTCTCTCAACATACAAGCATCCCACTTCACCATACATTAATATTGGTTTCAGTCCATGCAAACCATACCAATATGTTTATTTTTGTCACTGGACATATGTAGCAGATTAGATAATTATTCAATTTGTTTACTTCCTAAGGGTTGTGGAATGCCCTGATTTACACGGAATGCAAGTAGGGAGTATTTATGTGTTAAAATTAGTAGCTTTTGATATAGATATTTTCCTTCATATATAAGTCATCTATAATTAATCCTTATATTCCCGCAGCAATGCACGGGGAAATTACCTAGTTTTTATTATTACTTGTGTTCGTTGTACTGTAATGATTGAAGAAAGATTAGAGGTGTTTCCCACAAAAAAAGTTCTTTTATGTTACCTCGATAAATGTTTGTGTTTTTATCTTGTGAAATTAATTTCACGTACTGACTTCTGATTTTTGACAGTTTAAATAGAGAGCTTGACAAGTTTTCTGATTTTTTCTAGATTGGTACCGTGTTCATGCGGTATTATGTGAGCAAAGGTGACGTTGGTAGGATCCATCGGAGTAATGCTAGACGTAACGTAAGCAACAATATTATGTCTTTTAGAATATCAGGGGAGGATAAGAATTAGTTAGGGCACCTCTAAGGTGAACCCGGAAACCTCCGGTAACCATGCAGGCCGTGTTGTCTGGACCGCGGAAATCATCCAAGGCGGTCATGTATCGGTCCACAGGGCGGTCCGGGCGCGATTTCTGTCGCAGACCGAAGACAAATGTGGGGAGGTTTGTGAGAGTCCCTATCAATCCCACATCCGCTTTTGACCGCTCTGACCCACCAAACACCCTCTTCCCTTGTTCGTGCATGTTCTCGTCCGGAGCCAGCTGCCCGCATTCATGCCGTTGTAGAGTGCGCGCTCAACATTGAAGGCAGCTCAGGGCAAACGCGAACTCTCACTACCTTCGCCATTGAAGCAATGCGCTGGCCGAGGGCGCCGGCCACGACGCGTCTCCGGTGTCCGCGCCATTTCAATACCGGAGACGCGTGACTGGATGGTGCGGGATTGATATCTACCACGCTCATTCAATGCCGATATTCGTCCGTATGCCGCCATTAAGCAGGCTTGCCGGCCAAGAAACTCACTCTGCCGCCGCGCATTGACGCACCCGGACGCGTCGCCTCACCGGAATCTGCTATATAAAGGCGGCCACACCCAGTTAACTCCATAGCACAACACAAGCCCCTTCACATCCTACTCCCTTGCACTGCATCCGCCATGGTTCGTATGGTGGGATAGTATGTCGCTGGAGATGAAGCACACGGTGGCCGTCCTTACCACCGCCTGGCATAGCCGCCGTGCCAGGCGGATTGAGGCCGCCTTGCCGGCCAACTCGCTTGAGGTCTCCGACGATGAGGAGGACACCATGATGGAGACGGGCTCCGAGGACTCCGCCCTGGCTCCCACGCCTCCTGTGCATGCCCACTTCACCATAGAGCAGGCATAGGCGCACTTCAACGCCACCATGACGGAGGTGCAACCTGCGTTGGCGCCTTTGTCGGCATTCCAGCAAGCGCGGGAGGAACAGTGGTACAACTTGTTCCTCCTGGAGCAGCACCGGCTGATGGGGGGCAAGATCTACGGCGAGCGCACGAGCGAGAATGACATCTGAAATTTCGTCGCCGAGCGACCTGCCATCTACCATGCTATCCGCGCTCAAGCGGCTGCTCGCCAGGAAGCGGCAGTCGCGGAGGCGCAGCTGCAGGCGATCGCGGAGGAGAACAACGCCAGCGGTGCTTCCTACGCGCCGCCGACGAATCATCAGCCGGCCCGGTGAAACGACGACAGTGTCAGCGCCACCATTTCCCTTGTGGACCTCACATCCATCGGTGACGGACAAGGCGTGGACTCCTCCGAGGATGAGTGTGCCATGGGAGACTGCGAGCCCTGGTGTCCCATGTGGGTTGGTCCATCTCCCGTGTTCTACTCTTTCTCGCCGGAGACCGCACCTTCACTTCATTGGTCTTATCACCGGTGCTCGTAGAGACGGTGAAAGGAGGACGTGATGGGCCTGGATGCCGGGAGCCACCACCGTAGGATAGGTTTAGGGACGGGTCTTTTTTTGTTCTAAATGTTCAAAATGTAATTAAATCCGTGTTGTTTGTATGAAATTTGTCATGTTTGTTTTAAAACTCAACCGTGTTTGAATGAATTTCATCCAGTTTGCTGAAAAAGTGTTTGAGATTTATGCAGTTAGCGTTGGATGATGTCCTCCCGTATCCGTCTCTGAGGACTGATTCCCTGTCTACAGACGGATGCGGAAGGATTTTCGTAGATTACCGTTGGAGATGCCCTTGTAGGAAATTAATTCACCGAGGATTTAGTAGTGAACCCGTAGATGTAGGATTATTGTATCCATCATATGCTCTGTGGGCAGTCGCGAACACCTACATGAGCTACCTGGACGCCGCAAGCATACGCTGGAGGCCGGGACACGGGTGAATAGTTACACTTCCAGTCCAAATCGTACAATAGCTGGCGCTGGTGCCACTCTAGAGAGCTGACATACGTTATCCGTGAAGAGTCGCATTTGTTGGATATGTTTTTCTGATGCCACTCATTCTTACCTCTCAAGAAATGGGTTGCCGTTATCAGAAGCGTGCGTGAGTCGTATTGTTTCATAAGGAAAAAGAACACGAGTGACTCATACGTCGAACCAATTAAACCGCAGGAGCAATCATGGCTTCTGTTGTAGAGATCTCTGTGTTGTATGCGCAAACAAATTGAGCGTGCACACGTTACAAAGAGAGTTTATATACACCGAAATTTTTTTGAGTTGGTAGATGAAACAAATTGATTTATCACCAGCTCTTTTAGTATTCATGCATTTTTTTTTCAAACAGTAGGTAGACTCCCGGACTCTGCATCACGTGATGCACACATTGATTTTATTAAATAAAGTACAAAGTTTCAAAGGTCTCAAGCAAAACGTGTAACTAAGTAAAAAGGGAAAAGGTGCCACAACCGGCAAAAATAGTGGATGACTAAACACCTACCCTATTGTTGGTCCGTCATCCAAACCGGCTGTAGGTATCATGTCTACTATTTCCAACTGTTGCACCCACTAGCCATAAGCTCCCTATGATTCGCATGGCTGAGTGCGTAACGACCACGTATGGATCTAAACAGATGCCAGGAAGATGACCTGCAAAAATTTGGGATAGTTTGTTTGCTAAAAGTGACATATTCCGACAATTTCATATGACCCAGTAATCCACATACTCTTACTCGAATATGTCTCGTTGTCTTGGGATCTATCATGTTTAACCAAGTCTCAAATAAACTGGAAATAGTGCAGGACTACAAACATCAAAGGACACATGGATTGTACGCCATAATAACTTGGCTAGTGGATATTTGAGAAAAAATGTTGAATTGACTCATCCTGATCACAAAAACAATGACATTTACTACCTTCTCAACTATCCTTTGTCGAGTTGTTCTTAGTTAAGATCACTCCCTTGCGCACAAATCACATAAACACCTTTATTTTTAAAGACACCTTAACTTTTCAAATATGATGTAACCTTGGGATAGGGCATCTATATCCATGGATTTAACTGAGAATTCGCCTGACACAGAGAGCTTCCAGTGTAGGGTATCCGGTGCATCAGAAAGGTTAACCTCAATCAACCTATGCACAAAATGCAACCATGTATCCCATTGTTCCCCCCACCAGCACTCGCCTGAACTGAATATTAAAAGGAACAGAACCAAAGTATTGTACAGACAAAAGCATCTTTATGTTATACAATGTTATACCGAGAAGGATACTGTAAGGGTAGTGGCTTTTCCCCGAGCCGATATGTTCCTAGAATCTAGTGTTATTTCCATTCCCAACTGTAAATTTACTCTTATTGATGAAGATTGTTTTCGTCTTCATTAACCGCTTCCAGAAAGGAGAACCAGTCGGTTGCGCCATGACTTGTGTGACGGTTTTGGATCGTAGATACTTGTTATGCAACAGGTGTATCCACACACCATCCTCCTCAGTAAGCATCTATTCTTCACCTCTAGATTTTCGATACCTAAACCTCTTTGGTCCTTTGGTCTATAAATTATGCCCCATCTGGCTAATCTATATTTCGTTTTGTTTTCATCTATCTTCCAAAAAAGCGTGATCGATAAAAATAGAACCTTTTCCATACCCCCATGGGTATTTCAAAGAAGGATAACAGGAACATTGGCATACTCATTAGCACAGAGTTTATAAGTATTAACCGAACCCTGTAGGACATAAGCTTGCCCTTCCAACAGCTTAATTTCTTTTCAAATTGATCTTCAATGCATTTCCATTAATTGTTGGTTAATCTATGATGATGAATTGGTAGTCCTAGGTATCTAAATGTAAGGGACCCCAACTCACGCCCAAACAACTGTCTATAATTATCTAGCTCTTCCTTGACGCGTCCAAAGCAGAACAACAAACTCTTATTGAAATCAATTTTTAAGCCAGACAATTGTTCGAAAAGACATAAAACCAGCTCCATGTTTCTTGCCTTAGCCATGTCATGTTCCATGAAAATTATGTGTCATCTACACATTGTAAAATGGACACCCCACCATCCACAAGATGTGGGATGAGTCCACCTACCTAGCCGTTCTCTTTAGCTCTACCAATGAGAACCACCAGCATATCAACAACAACATTAAACAAGATAGGAGATATCGGATCCCCCTGTCCTAGTCCTTTTTGCGTCTGGAAATAATGACCAATGTCATCATTAACCTTGATCCCTACGTTGTCTGCTTGTACAAAGGATTCTACCTACTTCCTCCAGGCTGCATCAAAACCCTTCATACGCAAGGCCTTATGCAAGTGAAGGAAATATGCCCTAGAGGCAATAATAAAGTTATTATTTATTTCCTTATTTCATGATAAATGTTTATTATTTATTCTATAATTGTATTAACCAGAAACATAATACATGTGTGAATACATAGACATACATAGTGTCACTAGTATGCCTCTACTTGACTAGCTCGTTAATCAAAGATGGTTAAGTTTCCTAACCATAGACAGGAGTTGTCATTTGATTAACGGGATCACATCATTAGGAGAATGATGTGATTGACTTGACCCATTCCGTTAGCTTAGCACTTGATCCTTTAGTATGTTGCTATTGCTTTCTTCATGACTTATACATGTTCCTATGACTATGAGATTATGCAACTCCCGTTTAGCAGAGGAAGACTTTGTGTGCTACCAAACGTCACAACGTAACTGGGTGATTATAAAGGTGCTCTACAGGTGTCTCCGAAGGTACTTGTTGAGTTGGCGTATTTCGAGATTAGGATTTGTCACTCCGATCATTGGAGAGGTATCTCTGGGCCCACTCGGTAATACACATGACTATAAGCCTTGCAAGCATTGTAACTAATGAGTTAGTTGTGGGATGATGTATTACGGAACGAGTAAAGAGACTTTCCGGTAACGAGATTGAACTAGGTATTGAGATACCGATGATCGAATCTCGGGCAAGTGACATACTGATGACAAAGGGAACAACGTATGTTGTTATGCGGTTTGACCGATAAAGATCTTCGTAGAATATGTAGGAGCCAATATGAGCATCCAGGTTCTGCTATTGGTTTTTGATCGGAGACGTGTCTCGGTCATGTCTACATAGTTCTCGAACCCGTAGGGTCCCCACGCTTAACGTTCGGTGACGATTTGTATTATGAGTTTATGTCTTTTGATGTAACGAAGGTAGTTCGGAGTCCTGGATGAGATCGGGGACATGACGAGGAGTCTCAAAATGGTTGAGACGTAATGATCGATATATTGGACGACTATATTCGGACATCGGAAAGGTTCCAAGTGATTCGGGTATTTTTCAGAGTACTGGAGAGTTACGGGAATTCGCCCTGGAGTATGTGGGCCTTATTGGGCTTTAGGAGAAAGAGAGAGGAGAGGCTGCCCCCCCCCCAATGCTTAGTCCGAATTGGACTAGGAGGAGGGGCGGTGCCCCCTCCTACCTTCTCTTCTCTTTTCCCTTTCCTTCTCTCCTACTCCTACTACTTGGAAGGGTTCCTAGTTCTACTGGGAAAGGGGGAATCCTACTCCCAGTGGGAGTAGGACTCCCATAGGGCGCGCCATAGAGAGGGCCGGCCCTCCCCCTCCTCCACTCCTTTATATACGGGGAGGGGGCACCCCTTGAAGACACAACAATTGATCATTGATCTTTTAGCCGTGTGCGGTGCCCCCCTCCACCATAATCCACCTCGGTCATATCGTAGCAGTGCTTAGACGAAGCCCTGCGTCGGTAGCATCATCATCACTGTCATCACGCCATCGTGCTGACGGAACTCCCCCTCGAAGCTCTGCTGGATCGGAGTTCATGGGACGTCATTGAGCTGAACGTGTGCTGAACTTGGAGGTCCCGTACGTTCGGTACTTGGATCGGTCGGATCGTGAAGACATACTACTACATCAACCGTGTTGTGCTAACACTTTTGCTTTCGGTCTATGAGGGTACGTGGACACACTCTCCCCTCTCATTGCTATGCATCACCATGATCCTGTGTGTGCGCAGGAATTTTTTTGAAATTACTACGTTCCCCAATAGTGGTATCAGAGTCTGGTTTTATGCGTAGATGTTATATGCACGAGTAGAACACAAGTGAGTTGTGGGTGATACAAAGTCATACTGCTTACTAGCATGTCATACTTTGGTTCGGCGGTATTGTTGGATGAAACGGCCCGAACCGACATTACGCGTACGCTTACGCGAGACTGGTTCTACCGACGTGCTTTGCACACAAGTGGCTGGCGGGTGTGAGTTTCTCCAACTTTAGTTGAACCGAGTGTGGCTATGCCCGCTCCTTGAGAAGGTTAAAACAGCACTAACTTGACGAACTATCGTTGTGGTTTTGATGCGTAGGTAAGAACGGTTCTTGCTCAGCCCGTAGCAGCCACGTAAAACTTACAACAACAAAGTAGAGCACGTCTAACTTGTTCTTCCAGGGTATGTTGTGATGTGATATGGTCAAGGCATGATGCTAAATTTTATTGTATGAGATGATCATGTTTTGTAACCGAGTTATCGGCAACTAGCAGGAGCCATATGGTTGTCGCTTTATTGTATGCAATGCAATTGCCCTGTAATTGCTTTACTTTATCACTAAGTGGTAGCGATAGTCGTAGAAGCAATAGTTGGCAAGATGACAACGATGCTACAATGGAAATCAAGGTGTCGCGCCGGTGACAATGGTGATCATGACGGTGCTTCGGAGATGGAGATCACAAGCACAAGATGATGATGGCAATATCATATCACTTATATTGATTGCATGTGATGTTTATCTTTTATGCATCTTATTTCGCTTAGATAGACGGTAGCATTATAAGATGATCTCTCACTAAATTTCAAGGTATAAGTGTTCGCCCTAAGTATGTACTGTTGCGAAAGATCTTCGTGCTGAGACACCACGTGATGATCGGGTGTGATAAGCTCTACGTTTAAATACAACGGGTGCAAAACAGTTGCACACGCGGAATACTCAGGTTAAACTTGACGAGCCTAGCATATGCAGATATGGCCTCGGAACACTGAGACCGAAAGGTCGAGCGTGAATCATATAGTAGATATGATTAACATAGTGATGTTCACCATTAAAAACTACTCCATCTCACGTGATGATCGGACATGGTTTAGTTGATTTGGATCACGTGATCACTTAGATGATTAGAGGGATGTCTATCTAAGTGGGAGTTCTTAAGTACTATGATTAATTGAACTTTAATTTATCATGAACTTAGTCCTGGTAGTATTAGCATATCTATGTTGTAGATCAATAGCTCGCGTTTAGCTCCCCTATTTTATTTTTGATATGTTCCTAGAGAAAAATAAGTTGAAAGATGATAGTAACAAAGATGCGGACTAGCTCCGTGATCTCAGAATTATCCTCATTGCTGCACAGAAGTATTATGTCATTGATGCACCGCTAGGTGACAGAACTATTGCAGGAGCAGATGCAGACGTTTCGAACGTTTTGACAAAAGCTCAGTATGATAACTACTTGATAGTTTAGTGCACCATGCTTTACGGCTTAAAACCAGGACTTCAAAAATGTTTTGAATGCCACTGAGCATATAAGATGTTCCAAGAGTTGAAATTGGTATTTCATACTCATGCCCGTGTCGAGAGGTATGAGACCTCTGACATTACTTTGCCTACAAGATGGAGGAGAATAGCTCAACCAGTGAGCATGTGCTCAGATTGTCTGAGTACTATAATCACTTGAATCAAGTGGGAGTTAATCTTCCAGATAAGATAGTGATTGACAGAGTTCTCTAGTCACTATCACCAAGTTGCTAGAACTTCATGATGAACTATAATATGCAAGGGATAACGGAAACGATTCCCAAGCTCTTCGTGATGCTGAAATCGACGAAGGTAGAAATCAAGAAAAGCATCAAGTGTTGATGGTTAAGAAGACCACTAGTTTCAAGAAAAGGGCAATGGGAAGAAGGGGAACTTCAAGAATAATGGCAAGCAAGTTGCTCCTCAAGTGAAGAAGCCCAAGTCTGGACCTAAGCCTGAGACTAAGTGCTTTTACTACAAAGGGACTAGTCACTGGAAGCGGAACTGCCCCAAGTATTTGGCGCATAAGAGGGATGGCAAAGTGAACAAAGGTATATTGGATATACATGTTATTGATGTGTACTTTACTAGTGTTTATAGCAACCCCTCGGTATTTGATACTAGTTCAGTTGCTAAGAGTAATAACCTTAAACGGGAGTTGCAGAATGAACAGAGACTAGTTAAGGATGAAGTAATGATGTGTGTTGGAAATAGTTTCAAGAATGATATGATCATCATGGAACACTCACTATACTTTCGGGATTAGTGTTGAACCTAAATAAGTGTTATTTGGTGTTTTCGTTAAGCATGAATATGATTTGATCATGTTTATTGCAATACGGTTATTCATTTAAGTTAGAGAATAATTGTTATTCTGTTTACATGAATAAAACCTTCTATGGTTATATACCCAATGAAAATGGTTTGTTGAATCTCGATCGTAGTGATACACATATTCATAATATTGAAGTCAAAAGATGCAAAGTTAATAATGATAGTGCAACTTATTTGTGGCACTGCCGTTTAGGTCATATTGGTGTAAAGCGAATGAAGAAAATCCATGTTGATGGCTTTTGGAATCACTTCATTATGAATCAGTTGATGCTTGTGAACCATGCCTCATGGGAAAAGATGACTAAGACTCCGTTCTCCAGAACAATGGAGCGAGCAACTGACTTATTGGATATAATACATACTGATGTATGAGGTCCGGTGAGTGTTGAGGCTCGCGGCGGGTATCATTATTTGACCTTCACAGATGATTTGAGAAGATATGGGTATATGTACTTGAAGAAACATAAGTCTGAAACATTTGAAAAGTTCAAAGAATTTCATAGTGAAGTGGAAAATCATCGTAACAAGAAAATAAATTTTCTATGATCTGATCGCAGAGGCGAATATTTGAGTTATGAGTTTGGTCTTCAAATTAAAACAATGTGGAATAGTTTCACAAACTCATGCCACCTGGAACACCACATCGTAATAGTGTGTCCGAACATCGTAACCGTACTTTATTTGATATAGTGCAATCTATGATGTCTCTTACCAATTTACCACTATCGTTTTGGGGTTATGCATTAGAGACAGTTGCATTCACATTAAAAAGGGCACCATCTAAATCCATTGAGACGACAGTGTATGAACTGTGGTTTAGCAAGAAACCTAAGCTGTCGTTTCTTAAAGTTTGGGGTTGCGGTGCTTATGTGAAAAAGTTTCATCTTAATAAGCTCAAACCCAAGTCGGAGAAGTGCATCTTCATAGGATACCCAAAAGTAACTGTTGGGTACACTTTCTATCACAGATCCGAAGGCAAGATATTTGTTGCTGAGAATGGATCCTTTCTAGAGAAGGAGTTTCTCTCGAAAGAAGTGAGTGGGAGGAAAGTAGAACTTGATGAGGTAACTGTACCTGCTCCCTTATTGGAAAGTAGTTCATCATAGAAATCTGTTTCTGTGACTCCTACACCAATTAGTGAGGAAGCTAATGGTTTGATCATGTAACTTCAGATCAAGTTACTACCGAACCTCGTAGGTCAACCAGAGTGAGATCCGCACCTGAGTGGTACGGTAATCCTGTTCTGGAGGTCATGTTAATTGACCATGACGAACCTACGAACTATGAGGAAGCGATGATGAGCCCAGATTCCGTGAAATGGCTTGAGGCCATGAAATCTGAGATAGGATCCATGTATAAGAACAAAGTGTGGACTTTGGTTGACTTGCCCGATGATCGGCAAGCCATAGAATATAAATGGATCTTTAAGAGGAAGACGGACGATGATAATAGTGTTACTATCTACAAAGCTAGACTTGTCGAAAAACGTTTTGACAAAATTCAAGGTGTTGACTACGATGAGATTTTCTCACTCATAGCGATGCTTAGGTCTGTCCGAATCATGTTAGCAAATTGCCACATTTTATGAAATCTGGCAAATGGATGTCAAAACTGCATTCCTTAATGGATTTCTTAAAGAAGAGTTGTATATGATGCAACCAGAAGGTTTTGTCGATCCTAAAGGTGCTAACAACAGTCTCCATCGGATGTAACTTTTCGAGTAGATGATTTTTCATATAAAAAACTTTTTAATCCGAGTTCGTATGCAAAAGTTATGCCCATTTTACAAATTCCAGAGAGATTTTGTAAATAAAGTCGAAATTCATATTTGTAAATTTTCCCAACAACTAGACCACATATCACATGGGAAACTTATTTTATTTTATTTTATTGACATTTCCATCATTTTTTTTGTTTTTTCTAAAACTGAAAAGGCGGTCCCCGGGGGGAGAGTTTGAAAATGGGACCTTTAGTACCGGTTCGTGCCATGAACCGGTACTAATGCCTCAAAGCCCATTAGTCCTGGTTGGTGGCACCAACCGGGACTAAAATTTAGACCTTTAGTCCCGGTTGGTGCCACCAACCGGGACTAATTGGCATCGCACCCTTTAGTCCCGGTTCGTGGCGACCGGGACTAAAGGGCCCAGGTGAACCGGGACTAATGCCTTAGCCGCACGAACCGGGATAAATGCACCCATTGGTCCCGGTTCTGGACTGAACCGGGACTAATGCGCTTACCAAAGCCCCCTTTTCTACTAGTGCTATACCCACATGTCAGTTCTGTCTATCTCACAATGATAAGTGTGGACCCCACTTGTTAGGAATAAGCAAGCGAATTGTTTTAAAGAAAAAATAAGAACGTTGTTGGTATCAAGTGGGACCCACACTTTATTATAGTGACATAGATGGAGAGCTGACATGTTGATCTATAGGTATTTTGGTCATTATGACATAGCAAACGAGATTTGAGCTAACAATCATGGTGTCGAGTAGCATTTTTGAGCATGCGCGTAACGAAGAGATGTCATTTTTGAGCAGTTGAAATTCCTAGTGGCAAAACTGAGTAGTGAGATACAACTAGTGGCATAAATGATAAAAACCTATAGATAATGAATAAGAAAAACGAAAATTCCCATATGTATAAATACAGATTCCTGCTGCATGTTTTTCTACTACAAGTCATCGTTCTGTTTTGGTTTGTTCATGCAAGTTCTGTTTATAATTCCCTAATTTTTCATTCCAATTTACCCCTTGTTGGCAAAGTCCACTTAATACATGTGTGTAAATTGAAGGAAACAACCTGTTATATCTCCGAAACCTGATGCAACAAAGAAATTGCATCTGCCATACTCCAAACTGCATTAGGACATGAGTGCACACCTGTGAGAAGTTGACCACAGACAATCTCCTTCGGACTCCAACTGATCATCAAATACTTCGACTTGCTTCACAGTTTCGTGGGTCTGCCCTTGCGAGTGTAAGTTTTAGATGCCCCGGTTCAAAGTAAGTAACTCGACACCACCACCTGTGGGCACAATCTCTCAGGACCTTTCCACCATCAAGTCAAAGGTGTTTTCCTGATGCCACTCATTCCGAACTTTCGAGAAGCATGAGTGCGTGGTACCATACGCGCGCAATGTCTCATGCCTACACGGACTACATGCTTAACTTCCTATGGCCTAAACAGAGCTTGACGGTTTCGGTACCAAAGTAGATGTTGGTAGGCTGAGAAGGAGAACCAGGGAGGCACATGAGTCATGACGGTTGTGTGTGTATATAGACCTTGCAGGTGGGCTTCCAGCTTCCGAGAGGCGGGCCTAAACAAACAAAGCCCGTGAACGAATATTTAGACCATGTGGCCCGGGCAGCGTGCAAACGAATCCCACGCGATCTCTCTTTCTCCTTTTTGGGTCTCTGATGTGTCCCTGAGCGTTGCCAAAAATCCCCTTCAAAACCTCCGCACGCGAGACACCCAGCGAATCCACCGCCACACACACGACCCTAGCCGGAGAAGAAAGATCCGTCCATCCATCCGCATACCAATCCGGCCCATGGCAGACGCCGCCGCGCTCGTCGCCGCTGAGCCAGATTGCGGCGAGCGGGACGCACCGGCTGCAGCTCAAGTAGTGGCTCAGGGAGGAGGACCTGCTGGCGCGCCGGCACGCGCATGGAAATCGCCCTTCTCTACTGCGCCTTCCACGCCGCCTCTATCCTCGTCCTCTTTCTCTCTGCCTCCATCCCCTCCGACCCGTCCTCGTCCTCATGGTCATGGCGGTGCTCCTGGATCCTCCATCCCCTTGCGCTCAGCCCGGCGGTATAAGGCCGGCATGGAGGCCAATGAGCATGCAACTTTTCACAAATCTTCAAGTGGAAGGACTCACAACGACTACTGCACACGCATGACGCTGAAGAGGAGATTACTACGTACGGAGAGAAGGGGGTCAGATCGTATCGTACACTGGTCGCTTGCCGGTGTTGAAGAGGATGCGGCCGGTCTCTTCGCTGATGAGGCACTCGTCGGCCCTTATGGGAGGTGGGCGTTATTGATGATGGCGTTGGAGGTGTGTCCCTATTAAGATCGTCAGATACTCAGATCAGAGTTTGGGAGGGGTGAATTTAATATGCAGTTTTGCTAGAACTCATCTAGATGAGATATAATTTGGTCTCATTCACCTTTTATAGCCATTGGATGTGATGTTATAAGATGCGTGTGTGCTGACGTAGGTTATTTTTGTTCTTGATTTCCAAGTGAATGAGACCAAATTATATCTCATTTAGATGAATTCTAGGTACTCCCTTTAATATGGGAGGTGTGTCCGTATTAATATCACAGTGTTCTTCAGGAGCGTAACTGCAGCACAGAAAGCAGACATCAATACAAATTGATACACGGATATCTGCACGTCTGCTACTACAAATTACTTGGAGTTTTGGTTATTGTTACTTTTTCATGAAAACATGAAATCATCTTCCGGGCAGTTGGAATCACATATTTTACATGAACAAATTCACACGGGCTGGTGGAAGTGGAATCAGATTAATTAAAGTGAGACTCTAATTCTTCCACAAGCTTGTTACATGGTTGATATGTTTTTTTCTTGCTGCTGTACCTGTACTACATGGAATTAATGGTTCTACAGTTTCACTTGATACATAAGCTTGTGTATATGTTTTTTTTTGAATCCATGTTATTTTAGGGTATTTTGAATCCATGTGTATATGTACATATAAACAGAGTAGGAAGACCAGAGGGGTGAGCTTCCAACTTCGGAGAGGCGGGCCTGGATCAAACAGAGCCCGTGAAAGAATCTATAGCGCATGTGACCCGGGCAGCGTTGAGTAGCCTTGGGTGCGCGGTGTTGACGTATAATGTGTTGTCTAGTCTTTTCCATCAGATCGGTTTTTTGGTTGCATTGGCTAGAGCATGCACTTCTACACGTGGCCTCTCTCCACTCCCATGGTGATCTCTCTCGCTTTTGGCAAAGCCTCGCCACTCCTCTCCCCGATCGTTACCAAAAATTCCCCTTCAAAACCTCCCCAGGCGGAACACACCATCCCCACCCAGACTTACCCTCGCCGGGAAAGAAGGATCCATCGATCCACATACCAATCCAGTCCATGGCCGACACCACCGTGCTCATCGCCGTGCCGCCGTAGCAGCAGCACCCGCTGAACCAGATCGCGATGAGTGAGCGGGACACACAGGCTGTTGCTCAAGCAGTGGCTCAAGGAGGAGGACCTACTGGCGCGCCGCGTCGCGCCGTGGGAGGCCCGTCTCGACGGCACATGCATGGACATCGCCTCTCTCTACTACGCCTTCTTTGCCTTCCACAGCGCCTCTGTCCTCGTCCTCTTCCTCTCCGCCTCCATCCCCTCCGAACCGTCCCCATCCTCATGGCAGTGCTCCCTCGTCCCTCCCCTTGCGCTGAACCCTGCGGTATAAGGCCGACATGGAGGCCAATGAGCATGCAAATTTTCACAAATCTCCAAGTCGAAGGACTCAAAACGACTACTGCACACGCGCATGACGCTGAAAAGGAGATTACTACGTACAGAGAGAAGAGAAGGTCGTATTGTTCACTGGTCGCTTGCCGGTGTTGAAGAGGATGCAGTGGGCGTTATGGATGATGGCGTTGGAGGTATGTCCGTATTAATTAAGATGGCGGATCTGGCGTGCGGGTGAGGTTCCGGGAGAAACCCCTGGCTGGTGCGGCAGCCTCCCCCAAGTCAACGCATGTGGCACCGATCCCTTCCTGGAGGCTTTGGGGTGGATCCTCTCCCTTCCGCCTCCTCCTCGAGTTATGGCGAAAGCTTTTGTTCCCCTGTTCTGGGCGTCGACGGAACCCTGGTGTCATGTTCCTTCTTGAAGGCGGCGGCTGGGAACAGCTCTTGGTGGCGGGGCTGCTGGTGGCGTGGTGGCGGTGCGACTTCGGCCTTCTACATGGTGCTGCGCCTTGCTTCGCAGGACCAGCGGACGGTTTCTTTGGTGGAGCGGTGCTTCATCCATACATTGATGGCGACGGTTCTTGACGGCGTGGCGCAGTGCAGATTCGGAGTTCGATGTGGGGGGATGGACTCGTGTCGGAGGACGACGCTGTCTGGTGTCTTTGTGGCGTCGATAGCAGAGAGACCTGGCACGGTAGATGCACAGTACAGCTCTGAAGATGGACTCATGGTAGGTGGCTGCGGCGGCCTCATACCCGGCAGACGTCCTGGTTGAGGAGTGCGCCGGACTAGTAGATGTCCCATACCAGGCAGGCATCCTGGTTGGGATCTCAGGTCTTAGATGTTTAGGTTTGGCTGCGATGTCTGTTTGGTATTAGGCCCAGGCTATCAGCGCCCCTTCATCAATTGGATAAGTGTAGCGATAGTTGTTGCTTAGACGGTGACTTTAGTCTTACTGTTGTAGGACTTTGTAAGGTCTTGTGAGAATAATTAATAAAATGGTTGTATGTATCGCCCAGATGCAGAGGCCGGGAGTCATCCTCCTTTTCTAAAAAAATTAAGATCATCAGATACTCAAGTCACAGTTTGGGAGGGGTGAATTTAATATGGGAGGTTCCTGACTTGTGAGTCTCGAGTCGTGATCAAGGAGGACATGAGCGATGGCGTGGGTGAGGTGTTAAATTATACACTACAATTGTCGTAGTTGTCAAAAATAAAGACACTACAATTGCCGTAATAGAAAGAAAATAATCCTATGAGATTTTTCTCATTACTGAAGAACCAAGTTATTGTTGGTGAGGCACGCGAGGAGGATGAGCATGAGCTCCTCGGCATGAACCCAATGTCGGTGCACACCTGGGCCTCTCTTGCTGGTCCTCGCTCTTGATAAGAAAAGAAGAAAGAGACGGCAGAGGAATAGAAATTTGTAGATGTACTCTTCGGCATTGTTTACTCTGGAAAGATCATCGCACACTGTTCTTTCAGGAGCGGAACTGCAGCACAGAAAGAAGACATGAATATCGAGAAGGGTGTAACGAAAGGATGTCTGCTTGTCTGCTACTACAAATTTCTTGGAGTTTTGGTTATTGTTACTTTTTCATGAAAACATGAATCATCTTCCTGCCAGTTGGAATCACATGTTTTACATTAGCAAATTCATACAGGATGGAGGAATCAGATTAATTAAAGTCAGCCTCTACTTCTTCCTCTAGCTAGTTAGATGGTTGATAATTTTTTTCTTGCTTCTGTACCAGTACTACATGGAAGTAGTGGTTCTACAATTTAACTTGATACATAAGCGAACTAGATTGCTGAAAGCTGTGCTGCCAACAAAATGATATACTGTCATTCGGAGATTGCAGTTACCCAGTGATTAAGTAAAGTTGTATTGTGGCAATGCGGCATTATTAACCTTGGCAAGAATATGATGTGTTGAAACCCTGACCCAAGAAAAAAACACGGGATACAACTTTTTCTGTTAGTGTAAAACGCTGTGGTGCTGCGCTCATATATGATAGCTGATTAGTAGTAATTCACATCCCTACACTAATTTGTAACTGTATAGTAACAAAGAAATTCAAAGCGTGGTATGCAGACACAAATGATGGTGAGCTCTAGAGACTATAAACACACATGCCTTGCTATATCGTCAGGCGAAGAAGAAGAAGAAGAAGAAGAATCCCTTTGGTGCCCTATGCGGTAGAGCAATACTAATAGATGCTTGGAATGGGCTGCTGACACAACTCTTTATCTTTCTATTTATACCTTCAACTCCTTATCTCTCAGTTTGTTAGATAGCACATTGGTAGTTCTATTTCAGCTGTTGTACTGCAACCACCTGTGTGGCTGACAATTGAGAACCTGCATGCAGAAATTCATACTGCAAGATGGTTTTACTTCTAGAAATTCAGAGAGGAGAGACATGACGGATCAAATGGTTGATGAGGCCTAAATAAAGAGACTCTGGAAGAAGCAGTAATATAGAGACAACCTTTGTCCAATGATGAAAATTTTGTATTTCAGTCAATCTGATGATAAACTAAAACATGGATTTTGCTGCAAAAAACAAAGAAAGATAGTACATAAATTATAAAATTAAATTAGTCTCTTCATGGAAAGATATGAGTCTTAGGGGGTGTTTGGTTCAGAAGTCTTAGGACTTTTTCTAGTCTCAGGGACTAATCAAAAAAGACTCTCTAGTAGAGTCTTTTTCTAGTCCCCGTAGAAAAAGTCCCTCCCGTTTGGTTTCTAGGGACTTTTTAGGGACTTTTTCTAGTCTCTGGGACTAAAAAGTCCCTGAACCAAACACCCCCTTAGTTCATAATCAGAGGATATCACTACCGATACAGGGGAACTCTGTTGGCCACCACAACAAAACAAGGTAACCCCTGAAGTGACTCAAGAAGCCGAGATGCTGGCAACAAGCAAGACGACCTGTGCAACGCTGCCTGAAAAGCTTCCTTTTCTTATTTGTGCTTGCACTGAGATTAATAGTTGCTTCTACCAGGACTAGTACAGTTTCTCTCTTGTCAACTCCATTCTGTATAAAGCAGCACAAATTAGGGTTTGTGGATTTGTCCCCCTTGCAGTTTTCTGGAAGAGTTTGTGGATTTGTTCGGATTCAGAATTATGTGCATACACACATGCATTAATGTTTTTTTTAGAATTCAGTTTCAAGTTCTTTTTATGTCTGCTCCTCAACCTTGACGCCATCGAGTTTCTTGTGCCTCCCGCCGGTGTCGCCGCCTATCTTCCTTGTCCTCTGTGGCCTTAGAGTCTTGGAGGTGCGGTGTATCCCAGCCTTTGCCAATGGAAGGGCTTTGTTTTTTGATGTTTTTGTGAGTTTTGTTAGGGTTTCTGTCCTGCTCGAAGAGGTAAGGCGGCGGCGGCTTTCTGAAGATGGAATAAGGTTCTCCCTGTCTAGCCCATGTTCCGACCATGCATCTACCATTGTTGAAGGGCGTGTGGAGATTTTTCTTTGGCAGATATCATGGGATTCGATTGGCGTTCCTCTTTGATGGATCAACGTGGATCAGGTCTTCGTTCGTGAGTGGTTGTGTGTCTACAAGTTGGATCCTTTCGATTTACGATTCTCTTCATCGGTGGATGTTGTTGTTCTGTTGCGCTGGTCCTATAGGGCCTTAGCATGACAATTTTCCGACTGTCTACTACAACAAGTTTTGTTCGGCTCCGGCGAGGGAGGGGCGATGAAGGTGACGCGCCTTCTACTCGCTTCAGTGCTTATAGTCGTCGCTAGCTGGTCTACGAATCTGAATGTAATCTATAATACCTAAATAGTTGATCCCCACTACTTCTAATTCTGTCAACATGCAAGCCATCCACCTCACTAAGCGTGCCACGTAAGAATCCATTTTTCAACCCATGCAAACTATATTCCAGTAACACTAATTCTCTCAACATACAAGCATCCCACTTCACCGTACACTAATATTGGTTTCAGTCCATGCAAACCATACCAATATGTTTATTTTTGTCACTGGACATATGTAGCAGATTAGATAATTATTCAATTTGTTTACTTCCTAAGGGTTGTGGAATGCCCTGATTTACACGGAATGCAAGTAGGGAGTATTTATGTGTTAAAATTAGTAGCTTTTGATTTAGATATTTTCCTTCATGTATAAGTCATCTATAATTAATCCTTATATTCCCGCAGCAATGCACGGGGAAATTACCTAGTTTTTATTATTACTTGTGTTCGTTGTACTGTAATGATCGAAGAAAGATTAGAGGTGTTTCCCACAAAAAAAGTTCTTTTATGTTACCTCGATAAATGTTTGTGTTTTTATCTTGTGAAATTAATTTCACATACTGACTTCTGATTTTTGACAGTTTAAATAGATAGCTTGACAAGTTTTCTGATTTTTTCTAGATTGGTACCGTGTTCATGCGGGATTATGTGAGCAAAGGTGACGTTGGTAGGATCCATCGGAGTAATGCTAGACGTAACGTAAGCAACAATATTATGTCTTTTAGAATATCAGGGGAGGATAAGAATTAGTTAGGGCACCTCTAAGGTGAACCCGAAAACCTCCGGTAACCATGCAGGCCGTGCTGTCCGGACCGCGGAAGTCATCCAAGGCGGTCATGTATCGGTCCACAGGGCGGTCCGGGCGCGATTTCTGTCGCAGACCGAAGACAAACGTGGGGAGGTTTGTGAGAGTCCCTACCAATCCGGCATCCGCTTCTGACCGCCCTGACCCACCAAACACCCTCTTCCCTTGTTCGTGCATGTTCTCGTCCGGAGCCAGCTGCCCGCATTCATGCCGTTGTAGAGTGCGCGCTCAACATTGAAGACAGCTTAGGGCAAACGCGAACTCTCACTGCCTTCGCCATTGAAGCAATGCGCCGGCCGAGGGCGCCGGCCGCGACGCGTCTCCGGTGTCTGCGCCTGTTCAATACCGGAGAAGCGTGACTGGATGGTGCAGGATGGATATCTACTACGCTCATTCAATGCCGATATTCGTCCGTATGCCGCCATTAAGCAGGCTTGCCGGCCAAGAAACTCACTCTGCCACCGCGCATTGACGCACCCGGACGCCTCGCCTCACCGGAATCTGCTATATAAAGGCGGCCACACCCGGTTAACTCCATAGCACAACACAAGCCCCTTCACATCCTACTCCCTTGCACTGCATCCGCCATGGTTCGTACGGTGGGATAGTATGTCGCTGGAGATGAAGCACACGGTGGCCGTCCTTACCACCGCCTGGCATAGCCGCCGTGCCAGGCGGATTGAGGCCGCCTTGCCGGCCAACTCGCTTGAGGTCTCCGACGATGAGGAGGACACCATGATGGAGACGGGCTCTGAGGACTTCGCCCTGGCTCCCACGCCTCCTGTGCATGCCCACTTCACCATAGAGCAGGCATAGGCGCACTTCAACGCCACCATGACGGAGGTGCAACCTGCGTTGGCGCCTTTGTCGGCATTCCAGCAAGCGCAGGAGGAACAGTGGTACAACTTGTTCCTCCTGGAGCAGCACCGGCTGACGGAGGGCAAGATCTACGGCGAGCGCACGAGCGAAAATGACATCTGAAATTTCGTCGCCGAGCGACGTGCCATCTACCATGCTATCCGCGCTCAAGCGGCCGCTCGCCAGGAAGCGGCAGTCGCGGAGGCGCAGCTGCAGGCGATCGCGGAGGAGAACAACGCCAGCGATGCTTCCTACGCGCCGCCGACGAATCATCAGCCGGCCCGGTGAAACGACGACAGCGTCAGCGCCACCATTTCCCTTGTGGACCTCACATGCATCGGTGACGGACAAGGCGTGGACTCCTCCGAGGATGAGTGTGCCATGGGAGACTGCGAGCCCTGGTGTCCCATGTGGGTTGGTCCATCTCCCGTGTTCTACTCTTTCTCGCCGGAGACCGCACCTTCACTTCATTGGTCTTATCACCGGTGCTCATGGAGACGGCGAAAGGAGGACGTGATGGGCCTGGATGCCGGGAGCCACCGCCGTAGGATAGGTTTAGGGGCGGGTCTTTTTTTGTTCTAAATGTTCAAAATGTAATTAAATCCGTGTTGTTTGTATGAAATTTGTCATGTTTGTTTTAAAACTCAACCGTGTTTGAATGAATTTCATCCGGTTTGCTGAAAAAGTGTTTGCAATTTATGCAGTTAGCGTTGGATGACGTCCTCCCGTATCCGTCTCTGAGGACTGATTCCCTGTCTACAGACGGATGCGGAAGGATTTTCGTGGATTGCCGTTGGAGATGCCCTTATAGGAAATTAATTCACCGAGGATTTAGTAGTGAACCCGTAGATGTAGAATTATTGTATCCATCATATGCTCTGTGGGCAGTCGCGAACACCTACATGAGCTACCTGGACGCCGCAAGCATACGCTGGAGGCCGGGACACGGGTGAATAGTTACACTTCCAGTCCAAATCGTACAACAGCTGGCGCTGGTGCCACTCTAGAGAGCTGACATACGTTATCCGTGAAGAGTCGCATTTGTTGGATATGTTTTTCTGATGCCACTCATTCTTACCTCTCAAGAAATGTGTTGCCGTTATCAGAAGCGTGCGTGAGTCGTATTGTTTCATAAGGAAAAAGAACACGAGTGACTCATACGTCGAACCAATTAAACCGCAGGAGCAATCATGGCTTCTGTTGTAGAGATCTCTGTGTTGTATGCGCAAACAAATTGAGCGTGCACACGTTACAAAGAGAGTATATATACACCGAAATTTTTTTGAGTTGGTAGATGAAACAAATTGATTTATCACCAGCTCTTTTAGTATTCATGCATTTTTTTCAAACAGTAGGTAGACCCCCGGACTCTGCATCACGTGATGCACACATTGATTTTATTAAATAAAGTACAAAGTTTCAAAGGTCTCAAGCAAAACGTGTAACTAAGTAAAAAGGGAAAAGGTGCCACAACCGGCAAAAATAGTGGATGACTAAACACCTACCCTATTGTTGGTCCGTCATCCAAGCCGGCTGTAGGTATCATGTCTACTATTTCCAACTGTTGCACCCACTAGCCATAAGCTCCCTATGATCCGCATGGCTGAGTACGTAACGACCACGTATGGATCTAAACAGATGCCCGGAAGATGACCTGCAAAAATTTGGGATAGTTTGTTTGCTAAAAATGACATATTCCGACAATTTCATATGACCTAGTAATCCACATACTCTTACTCGAATATGTCTCGTTGTCTTGGGATCTATCATGTTTAACCAAGTCTCAAATAAACTGGAAATAGTGCTGGGCTACAAACATCAAAGGACACATGGATAGTACGCAATAATAACTTGGCTAGTGGATATTTGAGAAAAAATGTTGAATTGACTCATCCTGATCAAAAAAACAATGACATTTACTACCTTCTCAACTATCCTTTGTCGAGTTGTTCTTAGTTAAGATCACTCCCTTGCGCACAAATCACATAAATACCTTTATTTTTAAAGACACCTTAACTTTTCAAATATGATGTAACCTTGGGATAGGGCATCTATATCCATGGATTTAACTGAGAATGCGCCTGACACAGAGAGCTTCCAGTGTAGGGTATCCGGTGCATCAGAAAGGTTAACCTCAATCAACCTATGCACAAAATGCAACCATGTATCCCATTGTTCCCCCCACCAGCACCCGCCTGAACTGAATATTAAAAGGAACAGAACCAAGTATTGTACTGACAAAAGCATCTTTATGTTATACAATGTTATACCGAGAAGGATACTGTAAGGGTAGTGGCTTTTCCCCGAGCCGATATGTTCCTAGAATCTAGTGTTATTTCCATTCCCAACTGTAAATTTACTCTTATTGATGAAGATTGTTTTCGTCTTCATTAACCGCTTCCAGAAAGGAGAACCAGTCGGTTGCGCCATGACTTGTGTGACGGTTTTGGATCGTAGATACTTGTTATGCAATAGGTGTATCCACACACCATCCTCCTCAGTAAGCATCTATTCTTCACCTCTAGATTTTCGATACCTAAACCTCTTTGGTCCTTTGGTCTATAAATTATGCCCCATCTGGCTAATCTATATTTCGTTTTGTTTTCATCTATCTTCCAAAAAAGCGTGATCGATAAAAATAGAACCTTTTCCATACCCCCATGGGTATTTCAAAGAAGGATAACAGGAACATTGGCATACTCATTAGCACAGAGTTTATAAGTATTAACCGAACCCTGTAGGACATAAGCTTGCCCTTCCAACAGCTTAATTTCTTTTCAAATTGATCTTCAATGCATTTCCATTAATTGTTGGTTAATCTATGATGATGAATTGGTAGTCCTAGGTATCTAAATGTAAGGGACCCCAACTCACGCCCAAACAACTGTCTATAATTATCTAGCTCTTCCTTGACGCGTCCAAAGCAGAACAACAAACTCTTATTGAAATCAATTTTTAAGCCAGACAATTGTTCGAAAAGACATAAGACCAGCTCCATGTTTCTTGCCTTAGCCATGTCATGTTCCACGAAAATTATGTGTCATCTACACATTGTAAAATGGACACCCCACGATCCACAAGATGTGGGATGAGTCGACCTACCTAGCCGTTCTCTTTAGCTCTACCAATGAGAACCACCAGCATATCAACAACAACATTAAACAAGATAGGAGATATCGGATCCCCCTGTCCTAGTCCTTTTTGCGTCTAGAAATAATGACCAATATCATCATTAACCTTGATCCCTACGTTGTCTGCTTGTACAAAGGATTCTACCTACTTCCTCTAGGCTGCATCAAAACCCTTCATACGCAAGGCCTTATGCAAGTGAAGGAAATATGCCCTAGAGGCAATAATAAAGTTATTATTTATTTCCTTATTTCATGATAAATGTTTATTATTTATGCTATAATAGTATTAACCAGAAACATAATACATGTGTGAATACATAGACATACATAGTGTCACTAGTATGCCTCTACTTGACTAGCTCGTTAATCAAAGATGGTTAAGTTTCCTAACCATAGACATGAGTTGTCATTTGATTAACGGGATCACATCATTAGGAGAATGATGTGATTGACTTGACCCATTCCGTTAGCTTAGCACTTGATCCTTTAGTATGTTGCTATTGCTTTCTTCATGACTTATACATGTTCCTATGACTATGAGATTATGCAACTCCCGTTTACCAGAGGAACACTTTGTGTGCTACCAAACGTCACAACGTAACTGGGTGATTATAAAGGTGCTCTACAGGTGTCTCCGAAGGTACTTGTTGAGTTGGCGTATTTCGAGATTAGGATTTGTCACTCCGATCGTTGGAGAGGTATCTCTGGGCCCACTCGGTAATACACATCACTATAAGCCTTGCAAGCATTGTAACTAATGAGTTAGTTGTGGGATGATGTATTACGGAACGAGTAAAGAGACTTGCCGGTAACGAGATTGAACTAGGTATTGAGATACCGACGATCGAATCTCGGGCAAGTAACATACCGATGACAAAGGGAACAACATATGTTGTTATGCGGTTTGACCGATAAAGATCTTCGTAGAATATGTAGGAGCCAATATGAGCATCCAGGTTCTGCTATTGGTTTTTGATCGGAGACGTGTCTCGGTCATGTCTACATAGTTCTCGAACCCGTAGGGTCCGCACGGTTAACGTTCGGTGACGATTTGTATTATGAGTTTATGTGTTTTGATGTACCGAAGGTAGTTCGGAGTCCCGGATGAGATCGGGGACATGACGAGGAGTCTTGAAATGGTTGAGACGTAATGATCGATATATTGGACGACTATATTCGGACATCGGAAAGGTTCCAAGTGATTCGGGTATTTTTCAGAGTACTGGAGAGTTACGGGAATTCGCCGGGGAGTATATGGGCCTTATTGGGCTTTAGGAGAAAGAGAGAGGAGAGGCTGCGCCCCCCCCCCCCAATGCTTAGTCCGAATTGGACTAGGAGGAGGGGCGGTGCCCCCTCCTGCCTTCTCTTCTCTTTTCCCTTTCCTTCTCTCCTACTCCTACTACTTGGAAGGGTTCCTAGTTCTACTGGGAAAGGGGGAATCCTACTCCCAGTGGGAGTAGGACTCCCATAGGGCGCGCCATAGAGAGGGCCGGCCCTCCCCCTCCTCCACTCCTTTATATACGGGGAGGGGTCACCCCTTGGAGACACAACAATTGATCATTGATCTTTTAGCCATGTGCGGTGCCCCCCTCCACCATAATCCACCTCGGTCATATCATAGCAGTGCTTAGATGAAGCCCTGCGTCGGTAGCATCATCATCACTGTCATCACGCCGTCGTGCTGACGGAACTCCCCCTCGAAGCTCTGCTGGATCGGAGTTCGTGGGACGTCATCGAGCTGAACGTGTGCTGAACTTGGAGGTCCCGTACGTTCGGTACTTGGATCGGTCCGATCATGAAGACATACTACTACATCAACCGTGTTGTGCTAACACTTCTCCTTTCGGTCTACGAGGGTACGTGGACACACTCTCCCCTCTCGTTGCTATGCATCACCATGATCCTGTGTGTGCGTAGGAATTTTTTTGAAATTACTACGTTCCCCAACAGTGGTATCAGAGCCTGGTTTTATGCGTAGATGTTATATGCACGAGTAGAACACAAGTGAGTTGTGGGCGATACAAAGTCATACTGCTTACTAGCATGTCATACTTTGGTTCGGCGGTATTGTTGGATGAAGCGGCCCAGACCGACATTACGCGTACGCTTACGCGAGACTGGTTCTACCGACGTGCTTTGCACACAAGTGGCTGGCGGGTGTGAGTTTCTCCAACTTTAGTTGAACCGAGTGTGGCTATGCCCGCTCCTTGAGAAGGTTAAAACAGCACTAACTTGACGAACTATCGTTGTGGTTTTGATGCGTAGGTAAGAACGGTTCTTGCTCAGCCCGTAGCAGCCACGTAAAACTTACAACAACAAAGTAGAGCACGTCTAACTTGTTTTTGCAGGGTATGTTGTGATGTGATATGGTCAAGGCATGATGCTAAATTTTATTGTATGAGATGATCATGTTTTGTAACTGAGTTATCGGCAACTGGCAGGAGCCATATGGTTGTCGCTTTATTATATGCAATGCAATCGCCCTGTAATAGCTTTACTTTATCACTAAGCGGTAGCAATAGTCGTAGAAGCAATAGTTGGTGAGACGACAACGATGCTACAATGGAAATCAAGGTGTCGCGCCGGTGACAATGGTGATCATGACGGTGCTTCGGAGATGGAGATCACAAGCACAAGATGATGATGGCCATATCATATCACTTATATTGATTGCATGTGATGTTTATCTTTTATGCATCTTATTTCGCTTAGATAGACGGTAGCATTATAAGATGATCTCTCACTAAATTTCAAGGTATAAGTGTTCGCCCTAAGTATGCACTGTTGCGAAAGTTCTTCGTGCTGAGACACCACGTGATGATCGGGTGTGATAAGCTCTACGTTTAAATACAACGGGTGCAAAATAGTTGCACACGCGGAATACTCAGGTTAAACTTGACGAGCCTAGCATATGCAGATATGGCCCCGGAACACTGAGACCGAAAGGTCGAGCGTGGATCATATAGTAGATATGATCAACATAGTGATGTTCACCATTGAAAACTACTCCATCTCACGTGATGATCGGACATGGTTTAGTTGATTTGGATCACGTGATCACTTAGATGATTAGAGGGATGTCTATCTAAGTGGGAGTTCTTAAGTACTATGTTTAATTGAACTTTAATTTAACTTGAACTTAGTCCTGGTAGTATTAGCATATCTATGTTGTAGATCAATAGCTCGCGTTTAGCTCCCCTATTTTATTTTTGATATGTTCCTAGAGAAAAATAAGTTGAAAGATGATAGTAACAAAGATGTGGACTAGCTCCGTGATCTCAGAATTATCCTCATTGTTGCACAGAAGTATTATGTCGTTGATGCACCGCTAGGTGACAGAACTATTGCAGGAGCAGATGCAGACGTTTTGAACGTTTTGACAAAAGCTCGGTATGATAACTACTAGATAGTTTAGTGCACCATGCTTTACGGCTTAAAACGGGGACTTCAAAAATGTTTTGAATGCCACTGAGCATATAAGATGTTCCAAGAGTTGAAATTGGTATTTCATACTCATGCCCGTGTCGAGAGGTATGAGACCTCTGACATTACTTTGCCTACAAGATGGAGGAGAATAGCTCAACCAGTGAGCATGTGCTCAGATTGTCTGAGTACTATAATCACTTGAATCAAGTGGGAGTTAATCTTCCAGATAAGATAGTGATTGACAGAGTTCTCTAGTCACTATCACCAAGTTGCTAGAACTTCATGATGAACTATAATATGCAAGGGATAATGGAAACGATTCCTAAGCTCTTCGTGATGCTGAAATCGACGAAGGTAGAAATCAAGAAAAGCATCAAGTGTTGATGGTTAACAAGACCACTAGTTTCAAGAAAAGGGCAAAGGGAAGAAGGGGAACTTCAAGAAGAATGGCAAGCAAGTTGCTCCTCAAGTGAAGAAGCCCAAGTCTGGACCTAAGCCTGAGACTAACTGCTTTTACTGCAAAGGGACTAGTCACTGGAAGCGGAACTGCCCCAAGTATTTGGCGCATAAGAGGGATGGCAAAGTGAACAAAGGTATATTGGATATACATGTTATTGATGTGTACTTTACTAGTCTTTATAGCAACCCCTCGGTATTTGATACTAGTTCAGTTGCTAAGAGTAATAACCTTAAACGGGAGTTGCAGAATGAACAGAGACTAGGTAAGGATGAAGTAACCATGTGTGTTGGAAATGGTTTCAAGAATGATATGATCATCATGGAACACTCCCTATACTTTTGGGATTAGTGTTGAACCTAAATAAGTGTTATTTGGTGTTTTCATTAAGCATGAATATGATTTGATCATGTTTATTGCAATACGGTTATTCATTTAAGTTAGAGAATAATTGTTATTCTGTTTACATGAATAAAACCTTCTATGGTTATATACCCAATGAAAATGGTTTGTTGAATCTCGATCGTAGTGATACACATATTCATAATATTGAAGTCAAAAGATGCAAAGTTAATAATGATAGTGCAACTTATTTGTGGCACTGCCGTTTAGGTCATATTGGTGTAAAGCGAATGAAGAAAATCCATGTTGATGGCTTTTGGAATCACTTTATTATGAATCAGTTGATGCTTGCGAACCATGCCTCATGGGAAAAGTTGACTAAGACTCCGTTCTCCAGAACAATGGAGCGAGCAACTGACTTATTGGATATAATACATACTGATGTATGAGGTCCGATGAGTGTTGAGGCTCGCGGCGGGTATCATTATTTTTTGACCTTCACAGATGATTTGAGAAGATATGGGTATATCTACTTGAAGAAACATAAGTCTGAAACATTTGAAAAGTTCAAAGAATTTCATAGTGAAGTGGAAAATCATCGTAACAAGAAAATAAAGTTTCTATGATCTGATCGCAGAGGCGAATATTTGAGTTATGAGTTTGGTCTTCAAATTAAAACAATGTGGAATAGTTTCACAAACTCATGCCACCTGGAACACCACATTGTAATGGTGTGTCCGAACGTCATAACCGTACTTTATTTGATATAGTGCAATCTACGATGTCTCTTACCAATTTACCACTATCGTTTTAGGGTTATGCATTAGAGACAGTTGCATTCACATTAAAAAGGGCACCATCTAAATCCGTTGAGACGACAGTGTATGAACTGTGGTTTAGCAAGAAACCTAAGCTGTCGTTTCTTAAAGTTTGGGGTTGCGATGCTTATGTGAAGAAGTTTCATCTTGATAAGCTCAAACCCAAGTCGGAGAAGTGCGTCTTCATAGGATACCCAAAAGTAACTGTTGGGTACACTTTCTATCACAGATCCGAAGGCAAGATATTTGTCGCTGAGAATGGATCCTTTCTAGAGAAGGAGTTTCTCTTGAAAGAAGTGAGTGGGAGGAAAGTAGAACTTGATGAGGTAACTGTACCTGCTCCCTTATTGGAAAGTAGTTCATCATAGAAATCTGTTTCTGTGACTCCTACACCAATTAGTGAGGAAGCTAATGGTTTGATCATGTAACTTCAGATCAAGTTACTACCGAACCTCGTAGGTCAACCAGAGTGAGATCAGCACCTGAGTGGTATGGTAATCCTGTTCTGGAGGTCATGTTAATTGACCATGACGAACCTACGAACTATGAGGAAGCGATGATGAGCCCAGATTCCGCAAAATGGCTTGAGGCAATGAAATCTGAGATAGGATCCATGTATAAGAACAAAGTGTGGACTTTGGTTGACTTGCCCGATGATCGGGAAGCCATAGAATATAAATGGATCTTTAAGAGAAAGACGGACGATGATAGTAGTGTTACTATCTACAAAGCTAGACTTGTCGAAAAAGGTTTTGACAAAATTCAAGGTGTTGACTACGATGAGATTTTCTCACTCATAGCGATGCTAAAGTCTGTCCGAATCATGTTAGCAAATTGCCACATTTTATGAAATCTGGCAAATGGATGTCAAAACTGCATTCCTTAATGGATTTCTTAAAGAAGAGTTGTATATGATGCAACCAGAAGGTTTTGTCGATCCTAAAGGTCCTAAAAACAGCTGCAAGCTCCAGCGGTCCATCTATGAACTGGTGCAAGCATCTCAGAGTTGGAATATACACTTTGATGAGTTGATCAAAGCATATAGTTTTATACAGACTTTTGGTGAAGCCTGCATTTACAAGAATGTGAGTGGGAGCACTACAACATTTCTGATAAATATATGTGAATGACATATTGTTGATCGGAAATAATGTAGAATTTTCTGGAAAGCATAAAGGAGTTTTTGAAAGGAGTTTTTCAAATAAAGACCTTGGTGAAGCTACTTACAGATTGAGCATCAAGATCTATAGAGATAGATCAAGACGCTTGATATGTTTTTTCAATGAGTACATACCTTGACAAGATTTTAAAGTAGTTCAAAATGGAACAGTCAAAGAAAGAGTTCGTACCTGTGTTACAAGGTGTGAAATTGAGTAAGACTCAAAGCCCGACCATGGCAGAAGATAGAAAGAGAATGAAAGTCATTCCCTATGCCTCAGCCATAGTTTCTATAAAGTATGCCATGCTGTGTACCAGATCTATTGTATATGTTGGGGAACGTAGTAATTTCAAAAAATTTCCTACGCATACGCAAAATCATGGTGATGCATAGCAACGAGAGGGGAGAGTGTGATCTACGTACCCTTGTAGATCGACAACGGAAGCGTTTGGTTGATGTAGTCGTACGTCTTCACGGCCCGACCGATCAAGCACCGAAACTACGGCACCTCCGAGTTTTAGCACACGTTCAGCTCGATGACGATCCCCGGACTCCGATCTAGCAAAGTGTCGGGGAAGAATTCCGTCAGCACGACGGCGTGGTGACGATCTTGATGTACTACTATCGCAGGGCTTCGCCTAAGCACCGCTACAATATTATCGAGGACTATGGTGGCAGGGGGCGCCGCACACGGCTAAGAATATGATCACGTGGATCAACTTGTGTTTCTCTGGGGTGCCCCTGCCTCCGTATATAAAGGATCAGGGGGGGTGCGGCCGGCCTAGAGGTGGCGCGCCAGGAGGAGTCCTACTCCCTCCAGGAGTAGGATTCCCCCCCCCCCCAATCCTAGTTGGAATAGGATTCACGGAGGGGGGGAAAGAGAAAGGGGGGCCGGCCCCCTCTCCTTGTCCTATTCGGACCAAGGGAGGGGAGGGGCACGTGGCCCATCTCAGGCTGCCTTTTCTCTTTTCTACTAAGGCCCACTAAGGCCCATATAGCTCCCGGGGGGTTCCGGTAACCTCCTGGTACTCCGGTAAAATCCCGATTTCACCCGGAACACTTCCGACAAACATAGGCTTCCAATATATCAATCTTTATGTATCGACCATTTAAAGACTCCTCGTCATGTCCGTGATCACATCCGGGACTCCAAACAACCTTCGGTACATCAAAACGTATAAACTCATAATATAACTGTCATTGAAACCTTAAGCGTGCGGACCCTATGGGTTCGAGAACAATGTAGACATGACCGAGACATGTCTCCGATCAATAACCAATAGCGGGACCTGGATGCCCATATTGGCTCCTACATATTCTACGAAGATCTTTATCGGTTAGACCGCATAACAACATACGTTGTTCCCTTTGTCATCGGTATGTTACTTGCCCGAGATTCGATCGCCGGTATCCAATACCTAGTTCAATCTCGTTACCGGCAAGTCTCTTTACTCGTTCCGTAATACATCATCCCGCAACTAAATCATTAGTTGCACTGCTTGCAAGGCTTAAGTGATGTGCATTACCGAGAGGGCCCAGAGATACCTCTCCGACGATCGGAGTGGCAAATCCTAATCTCGAAATACGCCAACCCAACATGTACCTTCGGAGACACCTGTAGAGCTCCTTTATAATCACCCAGTTACGTTGTGATGTTTGGTAGCACACAAAGTGTTCCTCCAGTAAACGGGAGTTGCATAATCTCATAGTCATAGGAACATGTATAAGTCATGAAGAAAGCAATTGCAACATACTAAACGATCGGGTGCTAAGCTAATGGAATGGGTCATGTCAATCAGATCATTCACCTAATGATGTGATCCCGTTAATCAAATAACAACTCTTTGTTCATGGTTAGGAAACATAACCATCTTTGATTAACGAGCTAGTCAAGTAGAGGCATACTAGTGACACTCTGTTTGTCTATGTATTCACACATGTATTATGTTTCCGGTTAATACAATTCTAGCATGAATAATAAACATTTATCATGATATAAGGAAATAAATAATAACTTTATTATTGCCTCTAGGGCATATTTCCTTCAGTCTCCCACTTGCACTAGAGTCAATAATCTAGTTCACATCGCCATGTGATTTAACAGCAATAGTTCACATCACCATGTGATTAACACCCATAGTTCAAGTCGATATGTGATCAACACCCAAAGGGTTTACTAGAGTCAGTAATCTAGTTCACATCACTATGTGATTAACACCCAAAGAGTACTAAGGTGTGATCGTGTTTTGCTTGTGAGATAATTTTAGTCAACGGGTCTGTCATATTCAGATCCGTAAGTATTTTGCGAATTTCTATGTCAACAATGTTCTGCAAGGAGCTACTCTCGCTAATTGCTCCCACTTTTCAATATGTATCTGGATCGAGACTTAGAGTCATCCAGATTGGTGTCAAAACTTGTATCGTCGTAACCCTTTACGACGAACCTTTTGTCACCTCCATAATCGAGAAACATATCCTTATTCTAGTAAGGATAATTTTGACCGCTGTCCATTGATCTACTCCTAGATCACTATTGTACTCCCTCTCTTAACACAATGTATGGTATACAATAGATCTGGTACACAGCATGGCATACTTTATAGAACCTATGACTGAGGCATAGGGAATGACTTTCATTCTCTTTCTATCTTCTGCCGTGGTCGGGCTTTGAGTCTTACTCAACTTCACACCTTGTAACACAGGCAAGAACTCTTTCTTTGACTGCTCCATTTTGAACTACTTCAAAATCTTGTCAAGGTTTGTACTTATTGAAAAAACTTATCAAGCATCTTGATCTATCTCTATAGATCTTGATGCTCAATATGTAAGCAGCTTCACCGAGGTCTTTCTTTGAAAAAACTCCTTTCAAACACTCCTTTATGCTTTGCGGAATAATTCTACATTATCTCTGATCAACAATATGTCATTCACATATACTTATCAGAAATGCTATAGTGCTCCCACTCACTTTCTAGTAAATACAGGCTTCACCGCAAGTCTATATAAAACTATATGCTTTGATCAACTTATCAAAGCGTATATTCCAACTCTGAGATGCTTGCACCAGTCCATAAATGGATCGCTGGAGCTTGCATATTTTGTTAGCACCTTTAGGATTGACAAAACCTTCTTGTTGCATCACATACAACTCTTCTTTAATAAATCCATTAAGGAATGCAGTTTTGTTTATCCATTTGCCAGATTTCATAAAATGCGGCAATTGCTAACATGATTCGGACAGACTTAAGCATAGATACGAGTGAGAAACTCTCATCGTAGTCAACACCTTGAACTTGTCGAAAACTTTTAGGAAAATTCTAGCTTTGTAGATAGTAACACTACTATAAGTGTCCGTCTTCCTCTTGAAGATCCATTTATTATCAATGGCTTGCCGATCATCGGGAAAATCCATCAAAGTCCATACTTTGTTCTCATACATGGATCATATCTCAGATTTCATGACCTCAAACCATTTCGCGGAATCTGGGCTCATCATCGCTTCCTCATAGTTCGCAAGTTTGTCATGGTATAGTAACATGACTTCCAGAATAGGATTACCGTACCACACTGGTGCGGATCTCACTCTGGTTTACCTATGAGATTCGGTAGTAACTTGATCTGAAGTTTACATGATCATCATCATTAGCTTCCTCACTAATTGGTGTAGTAGTCACAAGAACAGATTTCTATGATGAACTACTTTCCAATAAGGGAGAAGGTACAATTACCTTATCAAGTTTTCTACTTTCCTCCCACTCACTTCTTTCGAGAGAAACTACTTCTCTAGAAAGGATCCATTCTTAGCAACGAATGTCTTGCCTTCGGATCTGTGATAGAAGGTGTACCCAACTGTCTCCTTTGGGTATCCTATGAAGACACATTTCTCCGATTTGGGTTTGAGCTTATCATGATGAAACTTTTTCTTATAAGCATCGCAACCCCAAACTTTAAGAAACGACAACTTTAGTTTCTTGCCAAACCATAGTTCATATTGTGTCGTCTCAACGGACTTAGATGGTGCCCCTTTTTAATGTGAATGCAACTGTCTCTAATGCATGATCCCAAAACGATGTTGGTAAATCGGTAAGAAACATCATAGATTGTACTATATCCAATAAAGTACGGTTTATGATGTTCGGACACACCATTATGCTGTGGTGTTCCAGGTGGCGTGAGTTGCGAAACTATTCCGCATTGTTTCAAATGTAGACCAAACTTGTAACTCAAATATTTGTCTGCGCGATCAGATCGTAGAAACCCTATTTTCTTGTCACGATGATTTTCCACTTCACTCAGAAATTCTTTGAACTTTTCGAATGTGTTAGACTTATGTTTCATCAAGTAGATATACCCATATCTGCTCAAATCATCTGTGAAGGTCAGAAAATAATGATACCCGCCGCGAGCCTTAACACTCATCGGATCGCATACATCAGTATGTATTATTTCCAATAAGTCAGTTGCTCGCTCCACTGTTCCGGAGAACAGAGTCTTAGTCATCTTGCCCATGAGGCATGGTTCGCAAGCATCAAGTGATTCATAATCAAGTGATTCCAAAAGCCCATCAGCATGGATTTTCTTCATGCTCTTTACACCAATATGACCTAAATGGCAGTGCCACAAATAAGTTGCACTATCATTATTAACTTTGCATCTTTTGGTTTCAATATTATGAACATGTGTATCACTATGATCGAGATCCAACGAACCATTTTCATTGGGTGTGTAACCATATAAGGTTTTATTCATGTAAACAGAACAACAATTGTTCTCTAACTTAAATGAATAACCGTTTTGCAATAAACATGATCAAATCATATTCATGCTCAACGCAAACACCAAATAACACTTATTTAGGTTCAACACTAATCCCGAAAGTATAGGGAGTGTGCGATGATGATCATATCAATCTTGGAACCACTTCCAACACACATCGTCACTTCACCCTTAACTAGTCTCTGTTTATTCTGCAACTCCCGTTTCGAGTTACTAATCTTAGCAACTGAACTAGTATCAAATACTGAGGGGTTTCTATAAACACTAGTAAAGTACACATCAATAACATGTATATCAAATATACTTATGTTCATTTTGCCATCCTTCTTATCCGCCAATTACTTGGGGTAGTTCCGCTTCCAGTGACCAGTCCCTTTGCAGTAGAAGCACTTAGTCTCAGGTTTAGGACCAGACTTGGGCTTCTTCACTTGAGTAGCAACTTGCTTGCTGTTCTTCTTGAAGTTCCCCTTCTTCCCTTTGCCCTTTTCTTGAAACTAGTGATCTTGTCAACCATCAACACTTGATGTTTTTCTTGATTTCTACCTTCGTTGATTTCAGCATCACGAAGAGCTTGGGAGTTGTTTCCGTTATCCCTTGCATATTATAGTTCATCACGAAGTTCTACTAACTTGGTGATGGTGACTAGAGAATTCTGTCAATCACTATCTTATCTGGAAGATTAACTCCCACTTGATTCAAGCGATTGTAGTACCCAGACAATCTGAGCACATGCTCACTAGTTGAGCGATTCTCCTCCATCTTTTAGCTATAGAACTTGTTGGAGACTTCATATCTCTCAACTCGGGTATTTTCTTGAAATATTAACTTCAACTCTTGGAACATCTCATATGGTCCATGACGTCCAAAACGTCTTTGAAGTCCCGATTCTAAGCCGTTAAGCATGGTGCACTAAACTATCAAGTAGTCATCATATTGAGCTAGTCAAACATTCATAACGTCTGCATCTGCTCCTGCAATAGGTTTGTCACCTAGCGGTGCATCAAGGACATAATTCTTCTGTGCAGCAATGAGGATAAACCTCAGATCACGGATCCAATCCGCATCATTGCTACTAACATCTTTCAACACAATTTTCTCTAGGAACATATCAAAATAAACACAGGGAAACAACAACGCGAGCTATTGATCTACAACATAATTTGCAAAATACTACCAGGACTAAGTTCATGATAAATTTAAGTTCAATTAATCATATTACTAAAGAACTCCCACTTAGATAGATATCCCTCTAATCCTCTAAGTGATTATGTGATCCAAATTAACTAAACCATGTCCGATCATCACGTGAGATGGAGTAGTTTCATTGGTGAACATCACTATGTTGATCATATCTACTATATGATTCACGCTCGACCTTTCGGTCTCCGTGTTCCGAGGCCATATCTGTATATGCTTGGCTCGTCAAGTATAACCTGAGTATTCCACGTGTGCAACTGTTTTGCACCCGTTGTATTTGAACGTAGAGCCTATCACACCCGATCATCACGTGGTGTCTCAGCACGAAGAACTTTCGCAACGGTGCATACTCAGGGAGAACACTTCTTGATAATTTAGTGAGAGATCATCTTATAATGCTACCGTCAATCAAAGCAAGATAAGATGCATAAAAGATAAACATCACATGCAATCAATATAAGTGATATGATATGGCCATCATCATCTTGTGCCTGCGATCTCCATCTCCGAAGCACCGTCATGATCACCATCGTCACCAGCGCGACACCTTGATCTCCATCGTAGCATCATTGTCGTCTCGCCAATCTTATGCTTCCACGACTATCGCTACCGCTTAGTGATAAAGTAAAGCATTACAGCACGATTGCATTGCATACAATAAAGTGACAACCATATGGCTCCTGCCAGTTGCCAATAACTCGGTTACAAAACATGATCATCTCATACAATAAAATTCAACATCATGTCTTGACCATATCACATCACAACATGCCCTGCAAAAACAAGTTAGACGTCCTCTACTTTGTTGTTGCAAGTTTTATGTGGCTGCTACGGGCTTAAGCAAGAACCAATCTTACCTACGCATCAAAACCACACTCGGTTCGGCTAAAGTTGGAGAAACTGTCACCCGCAAGCCACCTATGTGCAAAGCACGTCGGGAGAACCGGTCTTGCGTAAGCGTACGCGTAATGTCGGTCCGGGGCGCTTCATCCAACAATACCGTCGAAACAAAGTATGACATGCTGGTAAGCAGTATGACTTATATCGCCCACAACTCACTTGTGTTCTACTCGTGCATATAACATCAACACATAAAACCTAGGCTCGGATGCCACCGTTGGGGAACGTAGTAATTTCAAAAAAATTCCTATGCACACGCAAGATCATGGTGATGCATAGCAACAGAGGCGAGAGTGTGATCTATGTACCCTTGTAGATCGACAACGAAAGCGTTTGGTTGATGTAGTCGTACGTCTTCACGGCCCGACCGATCAAGCACCGAAACTAAGGCACCTCCGAGTTTTAGCACACGTTCAGCTCGATGACGATCCCCGGACTCCGATCCAGCAAAGTGTCGGGGAAGAGTTCCGTCAGCACGACGGCGTGGTGACGATCTTGATGTACCACTTTCGCAGGGCTTCGCCTAAGCACCGCTACAATATTATTAGGACTATGGTGGCAGGGGGCGCCCCACACGGCTAAGAATATGATCACGTGGATCAACTTGTGTTTCTCTGGGGTGCCCCTGCCTCCGTATATAAAGGCTCAGGGGGGGTGCGGCCGGCCTAGAGGTGGCGCGCCAGGAGGAGTCCTACTCCCTCCAGGAGTAGGATTCCCCCCCCCCCCCCCCCCCCCCGCCCCCAATCCTAGTTGGAATAGGATTCACGAAGGGGGGAAAGAGAAAGGGGAGCCGGCCCCCTCTCCTTGTCCTATTCGGACCAAGGGAGGGGAGGGGCGCTCGGCCCATCTCAGGCTGCCTTTTATCTTTTCCACTAAGGCCCACTAAGGCCCATATAGCTCCCGGGGGGTTCCGGTAACCTCCCGGTACTCCGGTAAAATCCCGATTTCACCCGGAACACTTCCGATATCCAAACATAGGCTTCCAATATATCAATCTTTATGTCTCGACCATTTCGAGACTCCTCGTCATGTCCGTGATCACATCCGGGACTTCGAGCAACCTTCGGTACATCAAAACGTATAAACTCATAATATAACTGTCATCAAAACCTTAAGCGTGCGGACCCTACGGGTTCGAGAACAATGTAGACATGACCGAGACATGTCTCCGATCAATAACCAATAGCGGGACCTGGATGCCCATATTAGCTCCTACATATTCTACGAAGATCTTTATCGGTCAGATCGCATAACAACATACGTTGTTCCCTTTGTCATCGGTATGTTACTTGCCCGAGATTCGATCGTCGGTATCCAATACCTAGTTCAATCTCGTTACCGGCAAGTCTCTTTACTCGTTCCGTAATACATCATCCCGCAACTAACTCATTAGTTGCAATGCTTGCAAGGCTTAAGTGATGTGCATTACCGAGAGGGCCCAGAGATACCTCTCCGACGATCGGAGTGACAAATCCTAATCTCGAAATACGCCAACCCAACATGTACCTTCGGAGACACCTGTAGAGCTCCTTTATAATCACCCAGTTAAATTGTGACATTTGGTAGCACACAAAGTATTCCTCCGGTAAACGGGAGTTGCATAATCTCATAGTCATAGGAACATGTATAAGTCATGAAGAAAGCAATAGCAACATACTAAACGATCGGGTGCTAAGCTAATGGAATGGGTCATGTCAATCAGATCATTCACCTAATTATGTGATCCCGTTAATCAAATAACAACTCTTTGTTCATGATTAGGAAACATAACCATCTTTGATTAACGAGCTAGTCAAGTAGAGGCATACTAGTGACACTCTGTTTGTCTATGTATTCACACATGTATTATGTTTCCGGTTAATACAATTCTAGCATGAATAATAAACATTTATCATGATATAAGGAAATAAATAATAACTTTATTATTGCCTCTAGGGCATATTTCCTTCAGTATACTCTACACTGAGTTTAGCAAGGGAGTATAATAGTGATCTAGGAGTAGATCACTGGACAGCGGTCAAAATTATCCTTAGTGGAATAAGGATATGTTTCTCGATTATGGAGGTGACAAAAGGTTCGTCGTAAAGGGTTACGTCGATGCAAATTTTGACACTGGTCCAGATGACTCTAAAGTCTCAATCTAGATACATTTTGAAAGTGGGAGCAATTAGCTAGAGTAGCTCCGTGCAGATCATTGTTGACATAGAAATTTGGAAAATACATATGGATCTGAATGTGGCAGACCCGTAGACTAAACTTCTCTCACAAGCAAAACATGATCACACCTTAGTACTCTTTGGGTGTTAATCACATAGCGATGTGAACTAGATTATTGACTCTAGTAAACCCTTTGGGTGTTGGTCACATGACGATGTGAACTATGGGTGTTAATCAGATGGTGATGTGAACTATTGGTGTTAAATTACATGGAGATGTGAACTAGATTATTGACTCTAGTGCAAGTGGGAGACTGAAGGAAATATGCCCTAGAGGCAGTAATAAAGTTATTATTTATTTCCTTATTTCATGATAAATGTTTGTTATTCATGCTAGAATTGTATTAACCGGAAACATAATACATGTGTGAATACATAGTGTCACTAGTATGCCTCTACTTGACTAGCTCATTAATCAAAGATGGTTAAGTTTCCTAACCATACACATGAATTCTCATTTGATTAATGGGATCACATTACTAGGAGAATGATATGATTGACTTGACCCATTCCGTTAGCTTAGCACTTGATCATTTAGTATGTTGCTATTGCTTTCTTCTTGACTTATACATGTTCCTATGACTATGAGATTATGCAACTCTCATTTACTGGAGGAACAGTTTGTGTGCTACCAAATGTCACAACGTAACTGGGTGATTATGAAGATGATCTACATGTGTCTCTGAAGGTACTTGTTGAGTTGGCGTATTTCGAGATTAGGATTTGTCACTCCGATCGTTGGAGAGATATCTCTGGGCCCACTCGGTAATACACATCACTATAAGCCTTGCAAGCATTGTAACTAATGAGTTAGTTGTGGGATGATGTATTACGGAACGAGTAAAGACACTTGCCGGTAACGAGATTGAACTAGGTATTGAGATACCGATGATCGGATCTCGGGCAAGTAACATACCAGTGACAAAGGGAACAACGTATACTGTTATGCGGTTTGACCGATAAAGATCTTCGTAGAAATTGTAGGATCCAATATGAGCATCCAGGTTCCGCTATTGGTTATTGACCGGAGACGTGTCTCAGTCATGTCTACATAGTTCTCGAACCCGTAGGGTCCGCACGCTTAACGTTCGGTGATGATTTGTATTATGAGTTTATCTGTTTTGATGTACCGAAGGTAGTTCGGAGTCCCGGATGAGATTGGGGACATGACGAGGAGTCTCTAAATGGTCGAGACGTAAAGATCGATATATTCGACGACTATATTCGGACATTGGAAAGGTTCCGAGTGATTCGGGTATTTTTCGGAGTACCAGAGAGTTACGGGAATTCACCGGGGAGTATATGGGCCTTATTGGGCTTTAGGGGAAAGAGAGAGGAGAGGCTGCGCCCCCCCCCCCCACCAATGCTTAGTCCGAATTGGACTAGGGAGAGGGCCGGGGCCCCCTCCTTCCTTCTCTTCTCTTTTCCCTTTCCTTCTCTCCTACTCCTACTACTTGGAAGGGTTCCTAGTTCTACTAGGAAAGGTGGAATCCTACTCCCGGTGGGTGTAGGACTCCCCTAGGGCGCGCTATAGAGAGGGCCGGCCCTCCCCCTCCTCCACTCCTTTATATACGGGGAGGGGGGCACCCCTTGGAGACACAACAATTGATCATTGATCTTTTAGCCGTGTGCGGTGCCCCCCTCCACCATAATCCACCTCGGTCATATCGTAGCGGTGCTTAGGCGAAGCTCTGCGTCGGTAGCATCATCATCACCGTCATCACGCCGTCTTGCTGACGGAACTCCCCCTCGAAGCTCTGCTGGATTGGAGTTCGTGGGACGTCATCGAGCTGAACGTGTGCTGAACTCGGAGGTCCCGTACGTTCGGTACTTGGATCGGTCGGATCGTGAAGACGTACGACTACATCAACCGCGTTGTGCTAACGCTTCCTCTTTCGGTCTATGAGGGTACGTGGAGACACTCTCCCCTCTCGTTGCTATGCATCACCATGATCCTTTGTGTGTGTAGGAAAATTTTTCAAATTACTACGCTCCCCAACAGCAAGAATGATCACTTGACTTTATCATAAGCCTTCTCGAAATCCACTTTGAAGACAACTCCATCTATTTTCTTCGAGTGAATTTCATGCAAGACAACCACTCCCTCCATAATATGTCACCCAGCCATGAACGCCGTTTGGATCAGCTGTACCACAGTATACACAATTTTTGTGACGTGATTAGTCCCAACTTTGGTGAAAATCTTAAATCTCACAATAAGCAGTTATATCGGTTGAACTGCTCAATGCGAACATATCAGTTACTGCAGACAGGCGAGGCGACGGCTTTCAAGACGCATTGGCATTAATGCGGGCGGCGCGCGCCAGGCGAGGCGGTGGTTGGCGACGGGACAAGTCTGCGTTATTGCGGGCAAGCGGGCGGTGCATGGCAGGCGCTGATAAGAGGTGGCAGGCATGACAGGCCACAGGTACCGCACGTGTCCACGACCGAAACTGGCACGATTGACGGCTGACCCACGCCGCAAGTTGCCCCAAATCGGACCCACTAGTAAAGAAAAAAAATATTGTATACATATACATACAGGCACGTCCCGCCGTCGATGGGCGGGTAGCATCTTTTTAAATATATGACAATCATGCCCTTCGTTATGAAGAGGTATCGCGCAATCTTCGTCCTTCATGCCTCCGAGCTAATGGAGGATGCTGTCGCGTGCCTTCCTTATGGCGGCGTTGTGTCAGTTGTACCATGCCTGCAGGCGCGCCACCTGCTCCTCCTCGGAGATGATGACCCTTGACCCCGAGGAGCCACCGATATCGATGCCTCCGAGGTAATGGAGGATGCTACTATGCGCCTTCCTTATGGCGGCGGCAGCTCCTCAACAGCTTGGCGGCAGATACGGCGGGGCTGCGAGTCAGGCCCACTAATGTGTACGCATCGGTTGTGCGCCGCGGCGATGTGGGCTCGTCCTTCATACTGTGCCAAATATGGACCTCGCGACCGTGCCTGCGCGGGGGTGGGGAGGCAAGCTCCTCCTTGACTCGTCGGGGTGGGGACGGTAGCGCAGCTGGGACGGTGGCTCCTCCTTGACCCGCGCCGACGACGGTGGTGCCAGGCCAATCTGACGGAGCAAGCACTTCGGCATGATCTTCATCTGACGGTCAAATTCTTTGTCCGTCAGAGCGAGGAGGCCCTCGCTGCTCCGGCTGCTAGTCCTCCTTGTTGCTGGAGTTGAGGACGATCTCCTCATTGCCGGTGGAGCCAGCCGCCATGGACGTCGAGGGGCTCAGAACTCGCGGGCATCGGAGCCAAGATCCACCTGACGATGAACTCCTACTGCCACCGCCTATTGGCGTGGACCACCACGACTTTGGCATCGCCTCTATAGGAGGAGGGGCTCAGAGAGGTAGAGGACGAGCTTGGAGAGCAGGAGATGCGGATGTGCATCGCAGGAGCATGACTTATATCGCCGCGGCCAGGCTAGGCGAACGGGCGGTCAATCCACATCTACATATATAGTTCGTATGCATACCGGGTAAATTCTGCTAAGCTTAGTTGTTTACGATTATCAATTGCATAAGTAATAATATTATCCGTTAACATGAACAGAATGTGCTATTTATGTTCTCTGTCAGATTATGGCATTCTAAAAACATTAATGATTATAATGATCGGTTTGTCAGATTATGGCATTCTAAAAACGTTAATGATTATAATGATCACACGTAGACAAGAAAATTAATCAAAGTACGAGTGTCATATGTTGTGTATCTCGTGGCTTGATGGGATTGTGCAAGCGCAGGTTTACTCCCAGAGGGGGTGAATAGGCGATTTTTAGAAATTCGTCTAACTCTGATGAATTTGACGAAGATCGGATTGAAGAAACAGAAACAGGAACGAGACTAATTCATCACAGAAACATAAAAAATGCATACAAGATAGATGCAAGTGAAGAACATGCAATCATACAAGAATCCAGACATACAAAAGATGAACTAAGAAAATGAAATGCAACAGGATGAAAGTCTTCAGTTCAAATTTTTCAAAGTAGATCACAGATTATTCAGCAGCATAATAATAGAAAGTAAAGGAGTTGAGGAATTTGAAACCAGTTTGGCTCGGTGAGGAGAAGATGCTTTGGTAGACATGTTCCAGTTGCTATATCAACTATATGTTTGGTTAAGATGGCTGAGATTGAACTCTGAAGACACATGTCTTCACCGTATTCCTCCTGAGCTAAGGTCAGAGCATACCTCGCCCATTCATTCTTGGTAAGTATTCAAGGTAGACTTCCAAAACATTCACAGACTTGTTCACCGACGCGCCACAATTACTCTTGGTTGCTCAGAACATGACGCCTAACCATCTAGAAGAATGGAAGTCTTCAAAGGTAACAAGTGTTGGATCACACAGATCAAACTCTTCAGTGATCCTCAATCACTTTGGTTTTAGGTTTATCCTCACTTAGGTTAATCACAAAGTCGTCAGAGGAAGGGTTGCTCTTAAATGACAAGTGTCAATTTCTCTCTAGAGCAGCCAACCAACAAGTAATAGTGAGGGCGGCTATTTATAGTCAGGGGCAATCATATTACCCGATCAAAGATCATAGTTTTTCACCCTGGAAAAAGTCCGCGCTCTCAAAACGGTGCCTTCAACAGGGCCACTGCTAGGCACAATCAATTAAGGTCAAACCTTGGATTTTCATCCTAATAAGACTTTGTACTCCTCCTAGTGTTGCAACCCCAGCTTGTCGATGCCGCTGCCACAAGTCACGACACACCGAGAAATTCTTCATTGCCTCAAAAACACAGTCCTCCATTACTACTCCTCAAACCTCAGCCGCCATGACATTGTCTGCCACTGTATACACCAAGGAAATAGAAAGACCAACATGTCCCATAATGTCAACAACCAATGGAGGTTCGCGCCACACCCTCCCGAAGCCGCACGGGCTGAAATAAGGACGCACACGACCGGATCCCATCCGATCCAGCAATAGAGGTGTAACGCGCCCAAAGGATATCTCCGGCGGAGCATTCCGAAACTCATCAACGACCAGATCAAGGAGGACAAGCATCAAGAAGGTCATCAGCTTGGCATGAGAAGAATCCAAGGACCGACTTCTTATTCAAGAGAATCCACCAGGCCCCAACGCCGCCGATCAAATCAGCGGAGGAGAAAGTGGCCGTTGTGCCGTACGCGTCTACCTCACCTCTCCGGCTTGCGCTATGGACCCGACCACTAGGGTCGCGACATCCTGCGCCTTGATCTCCCGGAGGCAACAAGGGGAGAGGTTCGTCCACGACCTAGCTTTTCCATGGGGATCCCCCGAAGCCAACGGACAGCACCTCCTCCGCCAGATCCTTGCCACCCGGGAAGATCACCACCACCACCCCAACGCAGGGGCGCCACCCTGGTCACTGTGCGTCGATGATCTGCCATCGCCGCCTCAACAGCTCCTATGTTCAGCTCCATCTCCCACCCGCCCCAGGAGCTCCCGTGTTCGCCTTCATCACTTCACAGCAAGACAAAATACAAGGACACGAAAACACTCAATAGTGTGGTTCATTCTCTTGCTTTGCTGTTTTTTCAACATCTTACTTACAAATTAAATATTCAATAAAACAATTGACATTTAGTGAAGGAAAACACACAAGCACATATGGAGAAATGTGAGGTACATATATATTCTCGAAAAGGGAAAACTGAGAAGTAGTTCTTTTCCCAACAACCCTAGCCTCTGGTTCTTGCTATTCCGCTTGTGGTTCGTTCGTGGTCTCCAGTGGTTTGCTCGTGAAGTGAGAGTGGACATGTCATTAGAGCATCTTGAACCGAGGCCTCTAAATTCTCCTCCGATCCTATGTCCGGACGGACAGCCCAGACGTTCGGACACAAAAACGCCTTTTCAATGGAGATCTCAAAATTCCCTTATTTGTTCAGGCTGTACGCAAATTCTCAAACGTGTGTGGAGAGGAAATAGGGGTGTTTGGACGTGTCCGGACAGTTCGCCCTGTCAGACCCGGCCCACCACGGACCACTTTCGTCTTTCTTTTTATTTCTCTTCTCTATGCATGCATCCCCGGACAATATGGAGATAAATTAAGAGACACCATGTTTGCCGAACAAATGGGGCTCGGACATGCCCCGACACTTCTTGCTTCCATGGAAAGCACATCAATTACTTGTAGAGCAGCAGTGAGATGGTAGTCTTGCAGGGCGGGGGGGGGGGGGGGGGGGGGGGGGGTCGACCATGAACCACCTTAATACTCTGCCTATGCAGCGCCATTGAAGCCAGTTGTAAGGACGATCTCATGTCATGCAACGTAGATACAAGGTAATGTTTTTCTGATGCCTCGTTGCAAAATCGTGATGAATCCCCACATTCAACTGAGTTGCACAACTTGCACTACACTCAGGCTGGGAACTTCTATGAGATTCCAGCATCGACCAAATCGTGTGGACCAGCTACGCGCATATATATTTAAATTAAGATCACTGGTTCTCTGTATGCATAATGATGTGGATGTAATAGTTGCTTCACTAATATACTGGTTAATTACATCACTGGGCTTCCACAAACTAAAATTTGGATTCGCCGCCGTGCTCAAGAGAGCAGACATACGTTATCTGTGACCAGTCACATTAGTTGCTTCACTAATAGCCTGAATTGTACAATAGCAAACTCTGGGCGGCCTACTCAAGAGAGCAGACATACGTTATCTGTGACCAGTCACATTAGTTGGATATGTTTTTCTGATGCCACTCACTCCGATCTCCCAAGAAATGTGCGCACGTTATCACAAACACACGTAATTGGCACTTTTCAGAAGGAAAAGAACATGTTTGAGTCACACCTTCGTTGATGTGGACTGCTCCATGCATGGCTTCTGTACGTGGAACCAGTTAAAGTGGAGGAGCAACCATGACTTGTGTTGTATGCGCAAGCAAATTGAGTGTGCGCACGTTACCAGCAAGTATATATGAACCAAGAAAATTTTGAGTTGGTAGATAAAATAAATAGATTTATCACTAGCTGTTTTACTATCATATATGGATGCTATTTATATACAGAGGCGAGTGCAATCTCGCACCTCACATGGCAGGGCTGGGCACTCTCCCAACTAGATTCTTTTTCTCTTGTTCCTCTCCGGGATGTTTGTAATTGCGTCACACAAAATACGGCAACAAATCCATTGAAAGTAGAATAGTGCATGATCAAGCAGTCCATGTCAACTCAGTGTCACATGCTTGTGTGTGTGGCAATGTGTATGCACTTCTTTGAAGCCTGGAATGAGTGGCAGGCTTGCAGCACAAGAACATCTTTAACAATGTTGCCCATCGAGATAGCTAGTCCACACTAGTGGTCCTGTCACATAGCTTCGTTTTCTCTAGGAGTGTGCTATGCTTCATCAGAGTAACGATGACGAGTGGGCATGAACCGTATGCGTTCTTGTCACAGCTCGCACTGGGAGTAGGTTGATTGAGTGAACAAGTAAATGGTGGTTAGTCAAGAAAAGAAGATTCCTTTCTTCTATATGAAACAAAACGTTCGTCCGCAAGCAAAAACATGTATATTGTCATCTTCTAATCGTACTATGCTAGTTACAAAAACAAACTCATTGAATTATGTCATCCATCAAATCTTGTTCTTTATAGATTTAAAATAAACTCATATTTCCCCGCAAAAGACCATATTTTTCCCTCTCAGTGCCATACTCCACTGATCTTCTACTCAACTAGTACTTCCTCTGTAAACTAATATAAAAGTGTTTAAATCACTAGCAGTTCTTGCGACTGATCAGAAATTGTAGCCTTTACACCTATTTTGTCCATATGTACCTTATTCTGTTGCCCAAGGCTGCCACATCACATCATGATCATTGAAGTATCTGATGTATATATGTTTCTCATCGACAGGGATGTAACCATAGAACTGAGACATGCATGTATCCAGGTCAATGCACCACATGAGACATGTCCGCACTGTTAACATTGACGAACGCATTGGGGAGCTAGTGCCCCAATGCATGGCACCCGTAGAATGTAATTGTTGCCCATGTAGCACTTCAACCTGATAACGTGCACGTGACGCATGCATGATAGCAAGCGCAATAATGCTAAACATACAAAGAGGTACACGCAATTACACGCTGACTAGAATTTTCTTCATCTACTAACCAATCATAAACTTGCCCCTCCCTCCCCCCCCCCCCCCCCCCCCCCCCCCCCTTGATTTTCAGGGGGGTGGACCGTCTCCCCACCTATTGACCAATCAAATTAACCTTTTTTGTAAAATCTTGTAACTCGTTTGTACGTGTAGCATTACTTTATGATAGTGTCCATGCATTTGTTCCGAATGAGATGTTTATGGAAAGTACAAGGACAGATGGGTTGCAGCTAGTACTTGGAGGAGTACTAGAATGCTAGCAGGCTAGATCGGTCCATTACCACTGACACATCATGAGTAAACCATGGACCATTTGGTGCAGTGACTGAAAACTTGTCCTATTTGGCCGTATGCATCGCTCTTTTTTGAAAAAAAAAGTGACTGAAAACTTGTCCTATTTCTAATGATCTAACTACACCTACTGGCGTCTCTACCTAAAAAGCAGCAAAGACACTTATGAAACTATCAAGTTCAGAATTCTTGATCGCATAAACACGATCAAATAGATGATCACACTCAGCGTTCTTAGAAAGTAAGTAGTACTCCTGTTCCATAATGTAGTGTTTATGGATTTTTTTTCAAAAGTTAACTTTATGAAGTTCTACCAAGTTTATTTAAAAATAGTATCCACAAGGCTATCCCATGCCTAGCATCAACGAAGGTAAGTAAATATTTTCCTTTGACTTGAGGATGCGTACACTCATCTTATGGAAATCTCTCACGGCTTATTTCCCAAGCACAACTTGTTGGATAGAAAGCAACATCTCCTATGTGCTCTAGCCCCCAAGGCATGTCAAGGTACCTTACACAAACAAATCAGTTGTTTAGACCATAATGGTCGAAACAGGCATGAGCATAGTAGGTTCCCAAATTCATGCATGAAGCAATCATTCTGTAGTGTGCCAACATTACCAGTACCTCCAACATGGCCATCCCAATTCCAGTGCATGGATTGCATCTTCAGCTGAACTATATCTCCATTTTTTTCTCTGTGCACTCAACTTACAAACAACATACTCCACCGTTACCTCTATATAAAAGAATGCCAAGTGTTGATGAGCATGTATAAAGATAGAAATAGCAGAGAGCGGCGTTCCTGAGAAGGGTGGTATCTGCACATGTTATCCTGATCGTAGGTCCAGCTCTAGGGATTCGTACTAGTGGGTCCATGCCATCATATACGGTCGTGAGGAAAGTGAGAAACGCTGGCAGAATACGGGATGGAACAGTACTATACGCTAGCTGGCGGGCTTCTTTTTGAATTGATCGTTACGGTGGGGAGCCGAGCCATGGATCGGGTTCGTCATGCGAAACCTGATCCTGGATCAGAACCGTAAAAAGCGCACCATGAGATGAGATGGTGCCGTCATCAAAGGGTGAGTAAATGTTGGTCGCCTGGTCGGTAGATGACAGTGTGGCTCAACCAAAGAAATCGAGCCTCCCCCTCCCCTGTAGATAGTTCAGCACCTTTCCTTTCCCCTTTTCCCCTCTTCCTACCACAGCTACCAGGCGGAAGGCGAACCAATGGCGGCGGCTGGAAGTGCGACGACGGCCATGGAGTTGCTCCATGGCGGGATGGAATTTCTGCTAGATCCAGTTGATAGGTACGGTCCGCACCGCTCTATTCAGTTCGATTCGAAACTGGGGCGCGGTAGCAAGAAAAACTCACTGTTTTTTGGGATCCATGAACATTCCATAGATTCCAGCTGACAGAAGTCACCGCCTGAAAGCACAAGTGCTCTCTAGGTGGTTTTGGTAATTAATGACAACATATCTCTTGTTGGACTAACAATTTTACCTAGTATGTTTCAGACAAGTTCAACAAATTAAGTGGCATGGACTAAAGGATGTGGAACCCCTTCAAGGTGCTAAGGACAAATGATTGGCTCAAGCTTCAAGATCAAGACTCTACATTTTATATTTCAGTGATCCAAGATCACATTGAGTCTATAGGAAAAGCCAATACTATCAAGGAGGGATGAGGTGTTGCTTAATGGCTTGCTTGCTCAAAGTGCTTAGTGATATGCTCCAAAACCCTCAACTACCTTCCCACATCCACATATGACCTAAACCAAAAATCAAACTCGGCCCCACCGATTCCTTCTATCCGGCGCCACCGAGTTCAGACGTCATAGCCACTGCCAAAACCCTAATCAATTTGGTCTCATCGAGATGGGCTTGCAAACTCTCTGTTACCTACTGCAATATTTTCGGTCCCACCGAGATATGCAATTGGCCCCACCAAGTTTGCTTGGCCAACTCTCTGTTTCACTTATTACCCAAATCGGTCCCACCGAGTTTGAGTAATCGGTCAAACCGAGTTTTGGATTTACCCTAACCCTAGCACATCGGTCCCACCGAGTTGATCCAGTCGGTCCCACCGAAAACCCTAACGGTCACTAGGTTTGCTAAATCGGTCCGACCGAGTTTCTCAATTCGGTCTCACCGAGATTGGTAAATTGTGTGTAACGGTTAGATTTTGTGTGGAGGCTATATATACCCCTCCACCCACTCTTCATTCGTGGAGAGAGCCATCAGAATATACCTACACTTCCAATACACATTTTCTGAGAGATAACCACCTACTCATGTGTGGAGGCCAAGATATTCCATTCCTACCATATGAATCTTGATCTCTAGCCTTCCCCAAGTTGCTTTCCACTCAAATCTTCTTTCCACCAAATCCAAATCCTGTGAGAGAGAGTTGAGTGTTGGGGAGACTATCATTTGAAGCACAAGAGCAAGGAGTTCATCATCAACACACCATTTGTTACTTCTTGGAGAGTGGTGTCTCCTAGATTGGCTAGGTGTCACTTGGGAGCCTCCGACAAGATTGTGGAGTTGAACCAAGGAGTTTGTAAGGGCAAGGAGATCGCCTACTTTGTGAAGATCTACCGCTAGTGAGGCAAGTCCTTCGTGGGCGATGGCCATGGTGGGATAGACAAGGTTGCTTCTTCATGGACCCTTCGTGGGTGGAGTCCTCCGTGGACTCGCGCAACCGTTACCCTTCGTGGGTTGAAGTCTCCATCAACGTGGATGTAGGATAGCACCACCTATCCGAACCACAGGAAAAACATCCGTGTCTCCTATTGCGTTTGAATTCTCCAAACCCTTCCCTTTACATTCTTGCAAGTTGCATGCTTTACTTTCCACTGCCTATATACTCTTTGCATGCTTGCTTGATATGTATTGTGATTGTTGAAATTGTGCCTAAACTCCACTTAAACCGAAAAAGCTTAAAAACTGCAACTTTAGCATTAAGTGTCTAATCACCCCCCCCCTCTAGACACATCTATTTCAAGGTCCTACAGGTGGCATCAGAGCTTTGGTCTCCATTGCCTTGGTTTAATCACCATTGGAGGAAGATGGATGTGTCTACTTTAGGGAGTCTTAGACATAGAGTGCCTATTCTTGATGGAGAGTATTTTCATGAGTGGAAAAATGAGATGTTTGTAATTTTCAATCAATATCATTTGAACAATTATATTGCTAGCCCTTGTGCACCTCATATTGATCCTTTGCATCCTACCCTAGATGAAGATATTGACATAATTCGCAATCTTAGAACTGTTGAGCTCATCATTAGAGAATTGCCCAAAAATTTGATTGCTAGTTTGCCTACACTTAATTGTGCCTATACTATATGGAAATTTCTTGAGGAACGATTTCCCAATTATTCCTTGAAAATTTTGGATGAAATTCTCCATAAATCTATTGCCTTGAGTAAGATGAACTCTAGTGATCCTAGTTTTGGTGATTGTCTATTTGAGCTTACCAATCTCAAGCGTGCTAAAGGAGATGTTGGAATCATTATATCCGAAGCTATAAGAATTCATAAAGGTGACCACTTTGATGATCATTTATCTAATGAATTACCCTCTCTAGGAAATGATGAGTCACAAGATCATGGTGAACATGGATACTATGATGATGATGATGATAGTGACTTCGATCTTGATGATGCAATGAGACATTTTGGTCTTACGGCAAATCTTCGGGGATATGTGTCAGGAGGAAAGGAATGGGTTCTTGATAGTGGATGTACTGATCATATGACCGGAGATGAAGAGATATTCCGTGAGCTTGCTGAAAATGACGGCCCTCGAAAATATGTCACCTTTGGTGATAATTCAAATGGTAAAGTGGTTGACCTTGGTAAGGTGGCCATCTCACATGATATTTCCATTCAAAATGTCATGCTCGTTGAATCTCTTGGCTACAACTTACTTTCAGTATCTAGACTTGCTGATTTCGGTTTGAATGTCCTATTTACTGAGGTAGATTGCCAAGTGTTTCATCGAGACAATCATAAAATGGTCTTTACCGGTATACGTAGAGGTGATCTTTACATTGTCGATTTCTCTAAAAAGGCACAACCTAAAACTTGCTTTATTGCTAAATCCTCAAAAGGTTGGTTGTGGCATAGACGACTAGGTCACGTTGGCATGAGAAACCTTGACAAGCTTATTAAAGGAAATCATATCCTTGGAGTTAACGATGTCATATTTGATAAGGATAGACTTTGCAGTGCTTGTCAAGCAGGTAAACAGGTTGGAGGAAGGCATCCCGTGAAGAACATCATGACCACAAGGAGGCCACTCGAGATACTTCATATGGATCTTTTTGGTCCCAACGCCTACAAGAGTCTCGGTGGAAATTCTTTTGGTCTAGTTATAGTTCTCTTTCTTTGACCTCCCACCGTTCACGACATCCCTTGCTTCTCGCAAGAACGGCTCCTCGGTGGAGGAGTAGAAGCGCTGGTCCCCTTCGGTCAAGTGCTTGTGCGTGCTCTTACCTACCGTAGGACCTCCGTCCCCGAAGCGAAGAAGGAGGAGCAGGAACAACAGGTTGTCCTCTCTTGGCCCAGTAGTGATTTTTCAAGATTTACGTGGGTGTTCTTTCTTGATGACAAGTCGCAGGTCCAGAAGATCTTCAAAAAGTCTCTAGGAAAGCCCAAAATCAGTTTGACATGAAGATCAAGAAGGTTCGGAGTGACAATGGAACGGAGTTCAAGAACGCAAATGTGGACACCTTTCTTGACGAAGAAGGGATTTCACACGAGTTCTCAGCTACGTACACACCTCAACAAAATGGAGTTGTTGAGAGGAAGAACCGGACGCTCATCGAAATGGCGAGAATGATGCTTGATGAGTACAAGACGCCGAAGCACTTTTGGGCATAAGCGGTTGAGACAGCTTGTCATGCAACAAATCGCTTGTATCTTCACAAGCTACTCGGCAAGACGGCATACGAGCTCCTCACCGGTAACAAACCCCAAGTTGGATACTTTCAAGTATTCGGCTCAAAGTGCTACATTCTTGACAAGCATCGTCGTTCAAAGTTTGCTCCTAAATCTCATGAAGGTTTTCTACTTGGTTATGGCTCAAACTCTCACACTTACCGTGTCTACAACAATTTCACCCGAAAGTTTAAGAGACGGTAGATGTGAAGTTTGATGAATCTAATGGCTCACAAGTAGAGCAATTGCCAATCGATGTAGGAGACAAAGACCCTTCAGAAGCAATCCAAGACTTGCCTATTGGCAAAATTCGTCCAACGGAGGTGAAGGAGAGTACCTCGTCCGTCCAAGTGGAAGCTTCTACTTCACGACAAGGTGAACCAAGAATTGATACGGAAGCATCCACAAGTGGGACACACCAAGATGAAGAAGACGAGGAAATGCATCAAGACGAACATCAACAACCTCCTTCTCCACCACGACAAGAGAACGATAACGTCAGCAATGAAGAAGGCCAAGAAGAAGAACAAGATGAAGAAGATGTTCAACGAAGACCCAAGCAAAAGCTCTCACGAGTTCGAGCAAGAATTGCCAAAGATCATCCCGTCGAGCAAATCTACAATGATATTCAAACCGGGAGAATCACTCGCTCAAAAACTCGTTTAGCTAACTTTTGTGAAAACTATTCATTCATCTCTAGCATTGAACCTATGAAGGTTGAAGAAGCATTGGAAGATCCGGATTGGATAAACGCTATGCATGAAGAGCTACACAACTTTGAGAGAAACCAAGTTTGGACATTGGTTGAGAAGCCCGACAACAACCACAACATCATTGCTACCAAATGGGTGTTTCGCAACAAGCAAGATGAAGATGGACAAGTGGTTCACAACAAAGCACGTCTCGTCGCCCAAGGGTACACACAAGTCGAAGGTATGGACTATGGTGAGACATATGCTCCCGTTGCTAGACTTGAGTCCATTCGCATCTTACTTGCCTATGCTAATCACCATAATATCACCTTGTACCAAATGGACATTAAAAGTGCTTTTCTAAATGGTGAAATAGAGGAGGAAGTTTATGTCAAACAACCTCCCGGCTTTATCAATCCTAAGAAACTACAAACTTCACAAAGCTCTTTATGGTCTTAAACAAGCTCCTAGAGCATGGTATAAATGCTTGATCAAGTTCCTTATTGCAAGTGGTTTTGAAATTGGTAAAATTGATTCTACTCTTTTTACTAAAAGGGTTAATGGGGAACTATTTGTATGCCAAATTTATGTTGATGATATCATATTTGGTTCAACTAGCCCTCTCTTTAGTGAAAAGTTTGGAAAGCTAATGTCAGAGAAGTTTGAGATGTCTATGATGAGTGAACTCAAATTCTTTCTCGGTTTGCAAATCAAGCAAACTAAGAAAGGTACATTTGTCTCTCAAACAAAGTACACCAAGGACTTATTCAAGAAGTTCAATATGCAAGAATGCAAAGGTATGCCTACACCCATGCCTACTAGTGGACATCTTGATTTGACCAAAGATGGTGAACCGGTTGATCAAAAGGTTTATCGTTCTATGATTGGTTCTTTGTTATACCTATGTGCTTCACGTCCCGACATTATGCTAAGTGTGTGCATGTGTGCATGTTCAAGCTGCTCCTAAAGAATGTCATCTTAAGGCCGTGAAAAGGATAGTGAGATACTTAATTCATACACCAAACTTTGGCATTTGGTATCCTAAGAGGTCTTCTTTTGATCTTGTTGGCTATTCCGACTCGGATTATGCCGGAGACAAGGTTGATAGAAAGTCCACTTCGGGTACTTGTCAAATTCTTGGTAGATCTCATGTGTCTTGGTCTTCCAAGAAACAAAACTCGGTATCCTTATCCACCGCCGAAGCGGAATACATTGCCGCTGGTTCATGTTGTGCTCAATTACTTTGGATGACCCAAACTCTTAAAGATTATGGGATCTATGTGAAACATGTTCCACTACTTTGTGACAATGAAAGTGCTATCAAAATTGGTCATAATCCTGTACAACATTCTCGAACTAAGCATATTGAAGTTCGTCATCATTTCATTCGAGACCATGTTAGGAAATATGCCCTAGAGGCAATAATAAAGTTATTATTTATTTCCTTATATCATGATAAAAAGTTTATTATTCATGCTAGAATTGTATTAACCGCAAACATTATACATGTGTGAATACATAGACAAACAGAGTGTCACTAGTATGCCTCTACTTGACTAGCTCATTAATCAAAGATGGTTATGTTTCCTAACCATGGACAAAGAGTTGTCATTTGATTAATGGGATCACATCATTAGTTGAATGATCTAATTGACATGACCCATTCCATTAGCTTAGCACCCGATGGTTTAGTATGTTGCTGTTGCTTTCTTCATGACTTATACATGTTCCTATGACTATGAGATTATGTAACTCCCGTGTGCCGGAGGAACACTTTGTGTGCTACCAAACGTCACAACGTAACTGGGTGATTATAAAGGTGCTCTACAGGTGTCTCCGAAGGTACATGTTGGGTTGACGTATTTCGAGATTAGGATTTGTCACTCCGATCGTCGGAGAGGTATCTCTGGGCCCTCTCGGTAATGCACATCACTTAAGCCTTGCAAGCATTGCAACTAATGAGTTAGTTCCGGGATGATGTATCACGGAACGAGTAAAGAGACTTGCCGGTAACGAGATTGAACTAGGTATTGGATACCGACGATCGAATCTCGGGCAAGTAACATATCGATGACAAAGGGAACAACGTATGTTGTTATGCGGTCTGACCGATAAAAGATCTTCGTAGAATATGTAGGAACCAATATGGGCATCTAGGTCCCGCTATTGGTTATTGACGGAGACGTGTCTCGGTCATGTCTACATTGTTCTCGAACCCGTAGGGTCCGCACGCTTAAGGTTTCGATGACAATTATATTATGAGTTTATGCGTTTTGATGTACCAAAGGTTGTTCGGAGTCCCGGATGTGATCACGGACATGACGAGGAGTCTCGAAATGGTCGAGACATAAAGATTGATATATTGGAAGCCTATGTTTGGATATCGAAAGTGTTCCGGGTGAAATCGGGATTTTACCGGAGTACGGGGAGGTTACCGGAACCCCCCAGGAGATATATGGGCCTTAGTGGGCCTTAGTGGAAGAGAGAAGAGGCAGCCAGAGATGGGCCACGCGCCCCTCCCCTCCCTTGGTCCGAATAGGACAAGGAGAGGGGGCCGACCCCCCTTCCTATTTTCTCTCCTCCGCGAATCCTATTCCAACTAGGAAAGGGGGGGAGTCCTACTCCCAGAGGGAGTAGGACTCCTCCTGGCGCGCCTCCTCTTGGCCGGCCGCCCCCCCCCCCCTTGAGCCTTTATATACGGAGGCAGAGGCACCCCCTAGAGAAAAAAGTTGATCCATGTGATCATATTCTTAGCCGTGTGCGGTGCCCCTTTCCACCATAGTCCTCGATAATATTGTAGCAGTGCTTAGGCGAAGCCCTGCGACATTAGTACATCAAGATCGTCACCACGCCGTCGTGCTGACAGAACTCTTCCCCGACACTTTGCTAGATCGGAGTCCGGGGATCGTCATCGAGTTGAACGTGTGCTAGAACTCGGAGGTGCCGTAGTTTCGGTGCTTGATCGGTCGGGCCGTGAAGACGTACAACTACATCAACCGCGTTGTGCTAACGCTTCCGCTGTCGGTCTGCAAGGGTACGTAGATCACACTCTCCCTTCTCGTTGCTATACATCACCATGATCTTGCATGTGCGTAGGAAATTTTTTGAAATTACTACGTTCCCCAACAATGGCATCCGAGGCTAGGTTTTATGTGTTGATGTCATATGTATTCTATGCCTCCCTATCCATACCTAGCTACTGACTATGGTACACAACTTTCCTTGTTCACACACCACATGTGGATTGGCGGATTTCTAATAGTCGGTGCTGCTGCACATGCAGCAATTTTTATGGTAAGAGACTATGATCCAACTACTCGATACAACGATCTATTAGATCGCGTCCTTAGACACCACGATGCAATCATATCCCACCTTAACTGGGTATGTATATTTCTAGGTTTTCACAGTTTTGGCTTGTACATTCATAATGATACCATGAGTGCTTTAGGCCGTCCACAAGATATGTTTTCGGATACTGCCATACAATTACAACCTATCTTTGCTCAATGGGTACAAAATATCCATGCTACTGCGCCTGGCGTAACAGCTCCTGGTGCAACAACAAGTACTAGCTTAACGTGGGGAGGCGGCGAGTTAGTAGCAGTAGGTGGCAAAGTGGCTTTGTTACCTATTCCATTAGGAACCGCAGATTTTTTAGTCCATCACATTCATGCATTTACCATACATGTGACTGTATTAATACTTTTGAAAGGTGTTTTATTTGCTCGGAGTTCCCGTTTGATACCCGATAAAGCAAATCTAGGTTTTCGCTTTCCTTGCGATGGGCCTGGCCGAGGGGGAACATGTCAAGTATCCGCCTGGGATCATGTTTTCTTAGGTTTATTCTGGATGTACAATGCAATTTCGGTAGTCATTTTCCATTTCAGTTGGAAAATGCAGTCGGATGTTTGGGGTACTATAAGTGATCAAGGGGTGGTAACTCATATTACAGGGGGAAACTTTGCACAGAGTTCCATTACGATTAATGGGTGGCTTCGAGATTTCTTGTGGGCACAGGCATCGCAAGTCATTCAGTCTTATGGTTCTTCATTATCTGCATATGGTCTTTTTTTCTTAGGTGCTCATTTTGTCTGGGCCTTCAGTTTAATGTTTTTATTCAGCGGCCGTGGTTATTGGCAAGAACTCATTGAATCTATCGTTTGGGCTCATAACAAATTCAAAGTTGCTCCTGCTACTCAGCCTAGAGCCTTGAGCATTATACAAGGACGTGCTGTAGGAGTAACCCATTACCTTCTGGGTGGAATTGCCACGACATGGGCATTCTTCTTAGCGAGAATTATTGCAGTAGGATAGTGGCTAGGAGGATTTGAAAGGCATTATGGAATTAAGATTTCCCAGGTTTAGCCAAGGCTTAGCTCAGGACCCCACTACTCGTCGTATTTGGTTTGGTATTGCTATCGCACATGATTTCGAAAGTCATGATGATATTACTAAGGAACGTCTTTATCAGAACATTTTTGCTTCTCACTTTGGGCAGTTAGCAATAATCTTTCTATGGACGTCCGGAAATCTGTTTCATGTAGCTTGGCAAGGCTGGATACAGGATCCTTTACACGTAAGACCTATTGCTCATGCCATTTGGGATCCTCATTTTGGTCAACCCGCCGTGGAAGCCTTTACTCGATGAGTTGGCTGCCTGCCATAATCTTGTTGTCTTCTTCTTTCCCTAACCTTATCTTAGCCTTAGGCGCCTCTCGGAAACTTCATAATCTGAATCACTTTCCTCTCCGGGTAGTAACCATAACTTTAACTAGGAACTCGGCATTATAGGACCGAGTCTTCTTTAGTAGTAGCTGTCTGAGTTTTTCCGCTTTCCCCGATCTCCGCCACTTCATCCGTTGTGGCCCGTAATGTCATAGCTTTCAGGGTTGGGTTCTGATAGAACTCTATCCATAGAGACCTCCTCCCTTTGCTCGTATATAGCACTTAGAAGAGTGACTTCTCCCCGATAAGGGTTTAGAGTATAGAGAGGATGCCTTTCTATAAATAATAGTAATAGTAAAAGACAGAAAGCAAAGACTAGATTAGATGTCCGGCATTTCTTTTTGATCGAGTTTTTCGAAGATTGATTGGACTTGAATTCCCACTTGATTGCTTTTTCTCTCTCCTCATGTTTTGCTAATAGTTTTTATCAACATGGAGATACGAAAGTAGAGAACGCATTGCATTCAATGTGATTTCCGCTGCCTTGCTTCGATTTCGTGCGTTTAAAGGCAGGGTTGAGCAACCAATCATAAGCCAGCGAGGATGCATTTCCCGTGCCCCTATTTAGTTAGTACTTTCGAGTTAAGAGCGAGAAAACGAACTATTTCATTTAATAAAAAAAGTGCAACGGCTGTAGGGTGAAAAGGCCATGAGGATGGCTACGGCTTTGAAGCTCCTTTATCTACCATAGGTAGAATGGAAGAGTTTTTTCTCACTGTTGTTTCTGATGTAGGAGTTGGGGATGGAATGATTGATTCAAGCTCTGGTGGTACTAATCATGTCTCTGGGAGTAAACCAACTGGAGCGGCAAGGGAACATGCAGTACTGGAGAGGGGATCTCATAGCAATACTGATTCAAGTAATTTCAGAGTTACCAGAGATGCAATTGGTTTAGAAATATGTACTAGAAAATGGTAAACTAATACTGACTATTCTCTGTGGATATCTGGTTGGACACCAAGCATTTTGACCCCTATTTGAATGCAGAGTCAGAGTATAGACAGCTAAACAATGTTGTAATATATTTATCTACCAAATTAGAGTGCACAGTCATTTTTCTATTGATGTTCCCAGAAATTCAGTTCACTAGGGAACACCTTACAGGTTGGTCATGGGTATGGGTATGCGCCATACCCCTCAGTATGGAGTACATTGGGTCAGGATTGGATAGCAAGAGTTGTCGGTAGCCGGCATTAGGTAAAAGGAAAAGCTCTATAAAAGCGAAGAAATGAAATCGAAGGCCGATGGTAAAGCTGGGGCGGATTTTTAGTCGACCAGTTCGCTGAGGGCAAGATTGGAAAGAGTGGTAGATGATATCAGGTACTCCGTATGAAGCGAGGCGTGCGAAAAGAAATAGCAACGGGAAGAAGATGATTTTAATGGTAAGGTATCTTTATCTCGAGACGAATCGCGCGAGATTCCAGATGATGCGGAGCAAAGCGGAACCAATTGTATGGGCACAAGAGGAAAATAACTAGTTCTCTGAATTTTGCTCATGCGAACGAGAAGAGAATTGCGGAGGAGAATAGAGCTCAGCAGAATAAGGTGAGGGATAAAATTATGATGGACTCTCAAATTGTGGTGACTACACTCAGGTAGGCCACGTCGCCTCAATACTGCTGCCCGTTGGATGCATCAAATTGGTTTCGCAGATCTCGCCTCGCACTCGCTTAGAGGTCGTGTCCTTTCTCTTCTCTTGCTCTTGCGGCGGACACAGTGATTCTTCGTTCTCTGGTTGATGGCTTTCAAAAGTCAATTCCAGAAAGAGCCATTTGATCCCCATCAAAGTCTGCATTGAAACCCTTACACACTAATATACTTGATACTCGATCTATTTCACCGTACTTCTACTTCCTGACATTAAGAAAGTTTAAAACAAGGTCCTTCAAGAAGAAAGGAAGCACATGCTTGAGACCATTACGATTCCTGTTAGTGATGGTGCACTTGCAGCTAATGTTAGCTGTATTCAGTCTCTGAGTGGTCTACCTGTTGCTGCATCATAACCGGCTGACTCCTCTATTGGTTGCTGCTGGTTTATACCTGCATTCCAATCCGGTTTGATTTAGAGAGAAATCTCAATCCAGCCTCAATATTTTGGATTGATCAGACCGCCTATTGTAGAAGAGATTGCTTGCTAAAAATAGTACCGCATTTGTGCTTAAGAAAAGGCTTTCTTGTCCGGGGTCTATATCCACTTTTAATACACCACGCACCCCACTACCAAAAACTTCTCTTTCAATTCTAAACAAAGAGAAAGCTCAGGCGGCTGCTCAACGAGGAGGTTCATGCTCGTTAACTTACACTTACTTTTAGCACTTCTCTACCAGTTCTCTCTCATAGATAAGAATATCCTGCTCTTAGCACCGGTTTTCACTTCGTGTAGCAGCTTCTTCTTCTTTTGTCTACTCAAACACTTCATCCATGAGAACCAAGTTTTGATCAATGATATATTCAAAAAGTAAGAGCTACTCTATTAATCTACATACCTTGTCTCCGGCCACCATGTTTTCTCCGAAGGGTGAAGGCGGATTCTCTGAACTTAAAATAAGGGCGAAGGATACATACAATATGCCGGGTCTAAAGTGAAGTAGTACAGACACAGGAAATCAGAGAAAAACTTAGAGAGTCTCCATAATCTAGACTTCTCGGTTTCTTAATCGGTGTCTATCTTACTAAGATACTGGTGCAGCTTAAGGTGCTGGTGCTCCACCCCGCTCTAAGAAGTATGACTGTGATTTGCCAATACCCAAATGGGTAGTGTACTGCTCGCTCCCCTTCTTCTTAATTCAGACTTGTTTGCGCACACAACCTTCCTATAACTTTCTGACCTGGATCCAACCAAAGAAGGAAGATGTATGGCCTCCCTCGAACAAAAGAAGGAAGTATGGGAGTTTACCGGTAGGCAATGACCACAGCCGAAGTAAAGTGCTCAGCTCAAAGAAAGAAGGTGGTGGGGGCTTCGAAGAGTGAATAAGTTCGTTCGCAGTGATGTGTAATCTCTTCAAATCGAGAGAAGAGGTGTCAAAAAGAAATGCTTTTAGGCAGGCTTACTTGCTTAGTATGTATTTTTTATACAATCAAAGACCAAGGTCGTACGGATAGCAATTCTGGACCATAGGCATAGCAGCACATAGGTATTCTCTCTTCTTTCTCAATTCAGGGAGGACACTATCTTAATTCTTGTGAAAAGGCAGAAGCAAGTGAAAGGGCAGCAGTATTATATGAGTTCTAAAAAGAAGGGCGAAAAAAAAGTCATGTATGATAGTGGTAAAAAGCCTTCAATAGAAGGGAATAGCAACCTGACTAGAAATTCATAGCTGACTAGCGTACGAACGAGTTGGTCAGGCTATGAATGAAGGCTACTACTCTTCAGGAAGAAGGTACTAATAGCTCGCTCAGAGGTTCAGTCAAGCTCCTCACTCTTGGTCTGGCGGGGCATATTAGATATAGTAGTGGTGTTTTGAAAGCTTCTTATTTTTTATAATACTATAGTAGGAGTAGGTCAGGTACAGCTTCTTATACTAGGGATGCTTTTTTGAATCATTGAAAAAGCTTTCAATAGTCTTAGTAAGTTTCAGAAAGGAGAATACCAAGGTTGAATCGAAGATAAAAGTCAAGCAGGTCACACCGCCGATGAGTTGTGTAGGAAGGATTGCTTGTCAAGCTCTTGCGGAATTTGGACTTATTATTTGGACTTATGGCTCTGAGAAAAACCCTTTTCTAGATTAGGCTTTTAGATCTACGAATTACGAGAGAGATCTCCGAAAGTATAAGCGAGATGCTCTTACACCAGAAAGATAGTATAAGCTAGTTCTCACTAGCCGGGCCCTTACTCCTACTACTCACCAGCCGAGCCCTTACTCCCATCTACTACTTCTTATTAAAGCTGCAAGTGCAGAGGGGAATTTCGCAAGCTAGGAGGAATAGAAAATCCTAACTAAGAAACAATCAATCAGTCCACTAAGTCTGTTAAGTAAGAGTTATACGAAATACTCTGATTCAATGTACGAGTGACTCAATCCCAAAGGTCAATCCAGCCAGCCGATTTTCAACAACAAAGGAGTTCACCGTGGAAAGATAAAGTCTAATGACAGACACTGGTAATTCTCTCACTGGGCCAGCCACTAGAATCAGTCAATGAAAAAGCAAGCAAGGAGATGTCCTCACTGGACATTTATCCTATTTGTGAAATCCTTTCTATGTTTCTGAGACCCGGAAACCTGTCAAGTAAGTAGGGATTTCTTTCTCCCCATCCATGGTTTCTTTTACTTTTTGATAGGCGTCCGGCGCATGCATACAACCATTCCTTCTTCTCCTCGGAACGTCAGGTCGGTCGGAAAGAAAGCGCGGTGTAGCTGGCATCAGCATCTCTTGTTAGGTTCGCACGCACAAGGGTGGTGGGTAGGTCTCTTTACGTGTCCCGCGAGGCAAGGAATTCTTCGACCAATGATATCATGGTATCAGAGTCGCCGATCGAGATTTCTCATGGCTACCCATTATTTTCGCTTGAAAGATCTTCACATGTAGGCGGAGCCGTCCCTTTTGAAAAGTGGATCTTTAGTCCATTCATTCTAAGTACTTTATTATTTATTCTGTAGAATAAGAAGGTTTCGCAGGCATGTGCTTCATGGCGACAAGTCGTAAAGCATGGATAGGTGGAAATGCGCTATAAAGATTCGGCATCGCTCGATCAAACAAAGGGAAAAATCATCAAGAATCTGATCTTGCTCTGAATCATCTACCAAGGGTTCGCTGTCAATGCAATTTGAGTTGGCCAACTCCGGTGCCTCTAAGTCAGAAGTATCTCTATTGGCAAGCTCTCATTGACATAATCCGGTGTAGGTGTAGGGAGCTGACTCTCATGTGGATCAAGAAATATCTCCGTAGTGCTCAGGACAGGCCGTGAGCATCTTATCTGCTTGGATCAGGTAACAGCTTCATTTCTTTTCAGAAGCTCAAACACAGTGTTTTCCAATATAGAAGCGGAGTAGTTCTTGTGCAATCTAGGCATAGGGCTACTAGAATCCATCACTAAAAGAGGAGTTTTCCGAGCTCTATCGACACAACAGGACTCTAGATATTGGCAACAAAAGGGCACTTACCCCTAAACTAGATTACTCTTCTTCTTCCTATGATAAAGCGGGGGCTGAAAGGGACTCTTTAAAGTACTTCAACGTTATCACTGGACTTTCGTGTCAATCCAACTGGAGGAGGGAAATCGGGAGAATAAAGAAGTCTTGCACGAGGGCGGCCTCTTTCCATGCCTTCAAATCCATTTGCCACACTTTCAGATCTCGGATATACAATGATGAATCCTGACGATCTACGATCACAGAACGCAGTAATATGAATGTCTCTCACGAGCCCCAAAGAGTCAATCAAGTATGCCTGCTTTGTTGGCACAGGGAAAGGTAGAACGACCTTCCGCCATGTCAACCGCTCACTAGGCTTCTTGCTGCGGTGAAGTTGCTTCATCACCCGGCTCAACATCAGCCTCATCCCCCCCATTTTAAGCTTTGGTTATAGTATCCTTTAGTTCCACTTCTTCACCGATCTCTCCCGCAATCTTCTTTCCCCACTCCTCATCCAAGTGAGGAGCTACCCGAGATCATCGAAACCCACCACACAAACCCTAACTGGCAAAACCGATCTACGAACACCAAGGGCGGGTAGAGGCGTCAGATGACAATTGAAGTAGGGGTCTGCCTCTTTCAAAGGGAAGCAAGAGTCTCATAGGGAAGGAGATCCTGCACAGACCAATCCCAATCAGGAAGAGAGTCTTGTTGTCAATGAAAGCAATTTTTCTATGTCACATATCTGCCTATCTCGTGTTGTGAGCTATAAAGTACCCACCAGGGGGGGTGGACCAAGAAAGAGGCAGGCGATTGGGTCCTTCCCATCCTCTGTGATGTCAGTCTCTTTGTCATTCTTTCACCCTTGCTGAGTAGCGAAGTGAGCATACTCAAGATCCAATTCATCAATCATTTGAGTTGGTACGAACATAGGAATCCAGACTCCGCTTGATTCGATCTTCAGTTTCGACCTTCATCAGTCAGGAAAAAGAAGAAGGACCCACTTATTCCACTCGGAGAGACCGAACCAGGCAACAAAAAAAAGAAAAACTGAAGGAAGTTCTCTTTCCATTCCAACTAAACTAAGTGAAAAAAGGGGGAGAGCAAAACAGAAACACAGGAACAAAGAAACTATGTCCAAACCAACGAGTCCTTTGGTCGACTCTAAAGAATGTATCGGGAGTTGGGAGTTAGCCGTCTCATAGGAGTGATAGCTGGGTTTTTCACGGAGTTTCTTCGTACGATTGAAAAAAAGAGTGCTCTAGGTCGGAGAAAACAAGAAGAAGATTGTTCACCAGTCTGTCTCCCAACCTCTTTAAAGCAGCTACCTACCGTGATCTGGTCTTGGGACAGCATTGGCACCCCCGTTTGCTGGATCTTCTAGGCACTCTAAAGCGCTTCCACGAGAGACAGATGGACTTTGAGTTATAGACGGAGAAGAGCCTTTAGAGGATCAAGAGTGATTCCTCAATAAAACAAATGGGATTTTGAGGGAGGGCTGAACGCGATGTACTGAAGGGTTCGCTTTCGCTGATCGGCGCCAGTCTTTCCTGCTGTGAATTTCCCAGGTCGGGAGGGGCCCTTTCCTTCTACCTTACTGAACCCATTCACCAATGATTGGATCACTCAAAGCTAAAGACCAATTCCTTCCTTTTAGGTGGTCTAGGTGGCTGGGATACTATGCCCTTCTTTTTAGAGGCTCAAAGACGAGTTCTTTGAAGGAAGCAAAAGAACCCATGTGTCTCGGATGAAGTCTACCCTCTTTTTGTGCCGGGAAGAAGAATGAGATCCAACTCAAAGTCAAGGAAAGCGGCCTAGACCACTGACTTTTGATGGAAGGCTTCTGAACATGGATTGGTCTGATAAAGCCAATTTTTCGGCGAATCAAATATTTTCTGAGAGCACTAGACCTTCTCTCTTTCAGGATTGATTCCCACTCACTGCCTGATAGCAGGCTTGGCCCATGAGACCTATTGTCTTATTGTACTGGCTCACTTCACTACTTTGGAGGATGGGTTTTTCCCCTTTTTGGTTCGCAAACGCTCTAACCCATCGAGAAGCTCCATCCAAATTGGAGTTGATGTGAGCACTTCCCCAGAGGCAGAGGCTTTTTCTACAAAAGGGTGGGAGCATAAAATGTAGGTGAGTCAATTGCGTGTGGCCTTCAAGTATTTCGTATTGTAACAATATTAGATCGGCATCCAAACAAAGGTGCATGTACGGTTCCTAAGGGATACAATTTTGTCCTAATCATCGAGAAAGATGAAATAAGTTGATAGCGCGATCTCGTACTAACACATACTCTCTAAATATTTCAGAACTTGCATGCGGCCTTCAAGCCACAACCGCGGTATGAGTTCTGATCTCAGACTTTGGTTTGGGGGCTGCTGGCCCCTTCGCGTCGACAAGGAAACTGTGGACGACAATGGGTTTAGAATTCGAATAAAACGAAGACCCTATCGAACAAATAGAGGAAAGGGTGGAAAGGGGAAAAGGTAAAGTCTAAGCGACATATGGCACGAAAAGGAAATCCAATTTCGGTAAGACTTGATCTGAATCGTAGTTCAGATCCAAGTCGGTTCAGTGAGGGCGACCGCGAAAGTCACCGAATGGGTTCGGTCCGTCTTTTCCTGATCTTTGTTTGTCCCCCCAAAAAAGGCGTGAGAGGACGTTGCAGATGTCCGGGACGGACACGACTTCTTCTAACGCTAGAAGACCACAGGAAGAAACCCGGGACCAGAGCATGTCGTGAAAGACGCACACGGGGCGGGCGTGCTTCGACCGTGTCTCCGGGGCACAGTTGAATGTAGATATCATGAACGCGAGGATAAGGATACCAGGCCGAGAAACCCGGGCAAGTACTCCCCTAATGTGCCGATCGCTAGCGCATCCAGGGCCCCGGCGCCCAGCTCTGCTGGAGAGGCCGTCACTGATCTGAAAAGTGCGTCTGCGGTTCGGATAGACTGATTCTGCGAACGCCTAGCCCCAGGAATCAATAAAAAAACAAGTGCTAAGTTTCATTTCAGATCAGTGAATAAACCAAAAAAGAGACCTTTCTCGCTCGACGCCACACTATGCTCCGCTTCAACAAATGAGAGTTTTTGGTGGAACCGGTGAACCACGCGAGCTGGTTAGATGCGTGGGGCAGAGGGCTCGTAGTACCTGATAGCGCAGCTATGCAGTGGAAGGGAAGGAGCCTAAATCGACCCCCTTCTTTCTTTTTTATTCAAAGACACAAAAGCAAGCACAAAAGAGATTGGACTCTCGGATGAGACTAAGCAGCTACCGTTCCGACGCGCCCCTGACCCTATCTTGATTCAAACCGAAAACCCTCTCTAAGGTGGAGCCTAGTTGAAGCTGTCATTCAAAGAATAAATGGGAATCCAAATCCACTTTTAGGGATATAGATGAAGTCTCGCTCAGTAAAGAGAGTTGTAGATTCGTAGAAGAGGATCAGAGTACGCGCGCTACAAAAGGCAGCTAGCCAATGAAAGTAAGTGGAAAGAATATAGTACTTTTGTATTGACCCCTCCGGGGCCCCCGGTTGTTTTGGCGCGCCCTACCCCAACGTTAGACTATTGCCTTTTTAGCCTACACTTGCTGCTTGCAGCATGGATTCGATAGATCTATCGAATCCATGCTTCCCCCGCCCCGAAGCGAGACTCTATCCAGATCTCAAAGAATAACGAGCTAGGCGGCCGGCGGGCAAAGAAAGGGGGCGGGGCGTTTACTTGAAAATGACAACCGCCTGTTCCAGCAGCGGGGGCCTTGCATGAAAGCAAACCTACGATTAAGTAGCAGTTGCTTTCGCTGATGGGCCCAGTGAGGGGGGGCATTGTCCCTCAGTTCTTACCAACCTTAGGTGTGTACATCTAACTTATTATCTTCTTTTTTCATGCAAGCCTGACCTTAGCTGTCCATTTCTTATTCATTCAGGGCGCCCCTAGTGGACTTGGCGGTGCTCCTTTCTCAAACCAGAACAACTCTGAACGTTAGGGAAAATAAGGGAAGACCACCTGAGCGAACCGACCGAAGGGACTTTACTTATCCGAACCGAACATTAGAGGCTTAAGCTAAGCCTATCACGAGCTGCGTTGCTGCTTGATCGGCGGGGAGGAAGATCTCAAAGTATGGGGCAAAGGATCAAGTGCTTTGACTTTGCTTTGTCCCCCGGGATCCACCACAGGTTGGGTTTGAGAGCCGTGTGATGGGTGACTATCTAGCACGGTTCAGAGAGCACGTGTATGTAGTCTGCGCTGGTGCATGGAAGCCCCCGCCGCAAAAAAGAAGCGGCTCTTCCCACGGCTCTGTCACCATTGACTCTATTTATTATTATGGTAAATCATTGTATCAAGATGTCAATCTTAGATCTTATTTTAGTTCGATACGTCCACCTACGAAACTCGCCCTTGCTTTCGTCTCGGTAGGTGTATTATTCTACATTTTCCCAAAAGGACATTCATTCATTTCTTTCTTCCCGGGCGATCACCACGACTAAAACGAAAACAAGACAAGGAATCAAGACCCGTACTACAGGAAAAGGGCTGGTGGCCGACATTTGGGAAAGTCGGGCCGATCGGGTGTCTTCATTCAAGCGAGGGTACAGAGGAAGAACGAAACGAAGTGAGAGGCCGGGGGGCAGGGAAAAGAGTCGAGTCGATCGACCGGGAGAAGCAAAACAAAATCCGGATTTGGCCGAAAAAGATGCAACGTTATGGATACCATGACCGATCACCATCGAGAAAGAAGAATTTTGATAAATCACTTCGGGTGAGCGGGGCCTTCAAGCGGCCTCAATACGCCGGGGTTGTAAATGACATACCTTTCCTTATGGGAAATGTCGCCTCCTTACTAAAAAGGAATAGAATCAAGTTATTTTTACCAAAGAAGTCCTGCTCTGACGGCCTTATATGCATGAGTAGAACACAAGTGAGTTGTGGGCGATATAAGTCATACTGCTTACCAGCATGTCATACTTTGGTTTGGCGGTATTGTTGGACGAAGCGGCCCGGACCGACATTACGCGTACGCTTACGCGAGACCAGTTCTCCCGACGTGCTTTGCACATAGGTGGCTTGCGGGTGACAGTTTCTCCAACTTTAGTTGAACCGAGTGTGGCTACGCCCGGTCCTTGCGAAGGTTAAAACAGCACCAACTTGACAAACTATCGTTGGGGTTTTGATGCGTAGGTAAGATTGGTTCTTGCTTAAGCCCATAGCAGCCACGTAAAACTTGCAACAACAAAGTAGAGGACGTCTAACTTGTTTTTGCAGGGCATGTTGTGATGTGATATGGTCAAGACATGATGCTAAATTTTATTGTATGAGATGATCATGTTTTGTAACCGAGTTATCGGCAACTGGCAGGAGCCATATGGTTGTCGTTTTATTGTATGCAATGCAATCGCGCTGTAATGCTTTACTTTATCACTAAGCGGTAGCGATAGTCGTGGAAGCATAAGATTGGCGAGACGACAATGATGCTACGATGGAGATCAAGGTGTCGCGCCGGTGACGATGGTGATCATGACGGTGCTTCCGAGATGGAGATCACAGGCACAAGATGATGATGGCCATATCATATCACTTATATTGATTGCATGTGATGTTTATCTTTTATGCATCTTATCTTGCTTTGATTGACGGTAGCATTATAAGATGATCTCTCACTAAATTATCAAGAAGTGTTCTCCCTGAGTATGCACGGTTGCGAAAGTTCTTCGTGCTGAGACACCACGTGATGATCGGGTGTGATAGGCTCTACGTTCAAATACAACGGGTGCAAAACAGTTGCACACGCGGAATACTCAGGTTATACTTGACGAGCCAAGCATATACAGATATGGCCTCGGAACACAGAGACCGAAAGGTCGAGCGTGAATCATATAGTAGATATGATCAACATAGTAATGTTCACCAATGAAACTACTCAATCTCACATGATGATCGGACATGGTTTAGTTGATTTGGATCACGTAATCACTTAGAGGATTAGAGGGATGTCTATCTAAGTGGGAGTTCTTAAGTAATATGATTAAATGAACCTAAATTTATCATGAACTTAGTACCTAATAGTACCTTGTTTATGTATGTTTGATTGTAGATAGATGGCCCGTGTTGTTGTTCCGTTGAATTTTAATGCGTTCCTTGAGAAAGCAAAGTTGAAAGATGATGGTAGCAATTACACGGACTGGGTCCGTAACTTGAGGATTATCCTCATTGTTGCACAGAAGAATTACATCCTGGAAGCACCGCTGGGTGCCAGGCCTGCTGCTGGAGCAACACCAGATGTTATGAACGTCTGGTAGAGCAAAGCTGATGACTACTCGATAGTTCAATGTGCCATGCTTTACGGCTTAGAACCGGGACTTCAACGACGTTTTGAACGTCATGGGGCATATGAGATGTTCCAGGAGTTGAAGTTAATATTTCAAGCAAATGCCCGGATTGAGAGATATGAAGTCTCCAATAAGTTGTATAGCTGCAAGATGGAGGAGAACAGTTCTGTCAATGAGCATATACTCAAAATGTCTGGGTATAATAATCACTTGATTCAAATGGGAGTTAATCTTCCAGATGATTGCGTCATTGACAGAATTCTCCAATCACTGCCACCAAGCTACAAGAGCTTCGTGATGAACTATAATATGCAAGGGATGAATAAGACTATTCCCGAGCTCTTCGCAATGCTGAAAGCTGCGGAGGTAGAAATCAAGAAGGAGCATCAAGTGTTGATGGTCAACAAGACCACTAGTTTGGGCAAAGGGAAGAAGAAGGGGAACTTCAAGAAGAACAGCAAGCAAGTTGCTGCTCAAGAGAAGAAACCCAAGTCTGGACTTAAGCCTGAAACTGAGTGCTTCTACTACAAGCAGACTGGTCACTGGAAGCGGAACTGCCCCAAGTATTTGGCGGATAAGAAGGATGGCAAGGTGAACAAAGGTATATGTGATATACATGTTATTGATGTGTACCTTACTAATGCTCGCAGTAGCACCTGGGTATTTGATACTGGTTCTGTTGCTAATATTTGCAACTCGAAACAGGGACTACGGATTAAGCAAAGATTAGCTAAGGACGAGGTGACGATGCGCGTGGGAAACGGTTCCAAAGTCGATGTGATCGCGGTCGGCACGCTACCTCTACATCTACCTTCGGGATTAATATTAGACCTAAATAATTGTTATTTGGTGCCAGCGTTAAGCATGAACATTACATCTGGATCTTGTTTGATGCGAGACGGTTATTCATTTAAATCAGAGAATAATGGTTGTTCTATTTATATGAGTAATATCTTTTATGGTCATACACCCTTGAAGAGTGGTCTATTCTTATTGAATCTCGATAGTAGTAACACACATATTCATAATGTTGAAGCCAAAAGACACAGAGTTGATAATGATGGTGCAACTTATTTGTGGCACTATCGTTTAGGTCATATCGGTGTAAAGCGCATGAAGAAACTCCATACTGATGGACTTTTGGAACCACTTGATTATGAATCACTTGGTACTTGCGAACCGTGCCTCATGGGCAAGATGACTAAAACACCGTTCTCAGGTACTATGGAGAGAGCAACAGATTTGTTGGAAATCATACATACAGATGTATGTGGTCCGATGAATATTGAGGCTCGTGGTGGATATCGTTATTTTCTCACCTTCACAGATGACTTAAGCAGATATGGGTATATCTACTTAATGAAACATAAGTCTGAAACATTTGAAAAGTTCAAGAATTTCAGAGTGAAGTTGAAAATCATCGTAACAAGAAAATAAAGTTTCTACGATCTGATCGTGGAGGAGAATATTTGAGTTACGAGTTTGGTGTACATTTGAAACAATGCGGAATAGTTTCACAACTCACGCCACCCGGAACACCACAGCGTAATGGTGTGTCCGAACGTCATAATCGTACTTTACTAGATATGGTGCGATCTATGATGTCTCTTACTGATTTACCGCTATCGTTTTGGGGTTATGCTTTAGAGACGGCCGCATTCACATTAAATAGGGCACCATCAAAATCCGTTGAGATGACGCCTTATGAACTATGGTTTGGCAAGAAACCAAAGTTGTCGTTTCTGAAAGTTTGGGGCTGCGATGCTTATGTGAAAAAGCTTCAACCTGATAAGCTCGAACCCAAATCGGAGAAATGTGTCTTCATAGGATATCCAAAGGAAACTATTGGATACACCTTCTATCACAGATCCGAAGGCAAGACTTTTGTTGCTAAGTTCGGAAACTTTCTGGAGAAGGAGTTTCTCTCGAAAGATGTGAGTGGGAGGAAAGTAGAACTTGACGAGGTAACTGTACCTGCTCCCTTATTGGAAAGTAGTACATCACAGAAACCTGTTTCTGCGACACCTACACCAATTAGTGAGGAAGCTAATGATAATGATCATGAAACTTCAGGACAAGATACTACTGAACCTCGTAGATCAACCAGAGTGAGATCCGCGCCAGAGTGGTACGGTAATCCTATTCTGGAAGTCATGCTGCTAGATCATGATGAACCTACGAACTATGAAGAAGCGATGGTGAGCCCTTGAAGCCATGAAATCTGAGATGGGATCCATGTATGAGAACAAAGTATGGACTTTGGTTGACTTGCCCGATGATCGGCAAGCAATTGAGAATAAATGGATCTTCAAGAAGAAGACTGACGCTGACGGTAATATTACTGTCTACAAAGCTCGACTTGTCGCAAAAGGGTTCGGCAAGTTCAAGGGGTTGACTACGATGAGACCTTCTCACCCGTAGTGATGCTTAAGTTTGTCCAAATCATGTTAGCAATTGCCGCATTTTATGATTATGAAATTTGGCAGATGGATGTCAAAACTGCATTCCTGAATGGATTTCTGGAAGAAGAGTTGTATATGATGCAACCGAAAGGTTTTTTCGATCCAAAGGGAGCTAACAAAGTGTGCAAGCTCCATCGATCCATTTATGGACTGGTGCAAGCCTCTCGGAGTTGGAATAAACGCTTTGATAGTGTGATCAAAGCATTTGGTTTTATACAGACTTTCGGAGAAGCCTGTATTTACAAGAAAGTGAGTGGGAGCTCTGTAGCATTTTCTGATCTTGTATGTGGATGACATATTACTGATTGGAAATGATATAGAATTTCTGGATAGCATAAAGGGATACTTGAATAAGAGTTTTTCAATGAAAGACCTCGGTGAAGCTACTTACATATTAGGCATAAAGATCTATAGAGATAGATCAAGACGCTTAATTGGACTTTCACAAAGCACATATCTTGACAAGATTTTGAAGAAGTTCAAAATGGATCAAGCAAAGAAAGGGTTCTTGCCTGTGTTACAAGGTGTGAAGTTGAGTCAGACTCAATGCCCGACCACTGCAGAAGATAGAGAGAAAATGAAAGATGTTCCCTATGCTTCAGCCATAGGCTCTATCATGTATGCAATGTTGTGTACCAGACCTGATGTGTTTCTTGCTATAAGTCTAGCAGGGAGGTACCAAAGTAATCCAGGAGTGGATCACTGGACAGCGGTCAAGAACATCCTGAAGTACCTGAAAAGGACTAAGGATATGTTTCTCGTATATGGAGGTGACAAAGAGCTCATCGTAAACGATGACGTTCATGCAAGCTTTGACACTGATCCGGACGATTCTAAATCGCAAACCGGATACGTGTTTACATTAAACGGTGGAGCTGTCAGTTGGTGCAGTTCTAAACAAAACGTCGTGGCGGGATCTACATGTGAAGCAGAGTACATAGCTGCTTCGGAAGCAGCAAACGAAGGAGTCTGGATGAAGGAGTTCATATCCGATCTAGGTGTCATACCTAGTGCATCGGGTCCAATGAAAATCTTTTGTGACAATACTGGTGCAATTGCTGGGCGAAGGAATCCAGATTTCACAAAAGAACCAAGCACATCAAAAGACGCTTCAATTCCATCCGGGATCTAGTCCAGGTGGGAGACATAGAGATTTGCAAGATACATACGGAGCTGAATGTAGCAGACCCATTGACTAAGCCTCTTCCACGAGCAAAACATGATCAGCACCAAAGCTCCATGGGTGTTAGAATCATTACTGTGTAACCTAGATTATTGACTCTAGTGCAAGTGGGAGACTGAAGAAAATATGCCCTAGAGGCAATAATAAAGTTATTATTTATTTCCTTATATCATGATAAAAAGTTTATTATTCATGCTAGAATTGTATTAACCGCAAACATAATACATGTGTGAATACATAGACAAACAGAGTGTCACTAGTATGCCTCTACTTGACTAGCTCGTTAATCAAAGATGGTTATGTTTCCTAACCATGGACAAAGAGTTGTCATTTGATTAACGGGATCACATCATTAGTTGAATGATCTGATTGACATGACCCATTCCATTAGCTTAGCACCCGATCGTTTAGTATGTTGTTGTTGCTTTCTTCAAAACTTATACATGTTCCTATGACTATGAGATTATGTAACTCCCGTGTGCCGGAGGAACACTTTGTGTGCTACCAAACGTCACAACGTAACTGGGTGATTATAAAGGTGCTCTATAGGTGTCTCTAAAGGTACATGTTGGGTTGACGTATTTCAAGATTAGGATTTGTCACTCCGATCGTTGGAGAGGTATCTCTGGGCCCTCTCGGTAATGCACATCACTTAAGCCTTGCAAGCTTTGCAACTAATGAGTTAGTTGCGGGATGATGTATTACGGAACGAGTAAAGAGACTTGCCAGTAACAAGATTGAACTAGGTATTGGATACCGACGATCGAATCTCGGGCAAGTAACATACCGATGACAAAGGGAACAACGTATGTTGTTATGCGGTCTGACCGATAAAAGATCTTCGTAGAATATGTAGGAACCAATATGGGCATCCAGGTCCCGCTATTGGTTATTGACCGGAGACGTGTCTCGGTCATGTCTACATTGTTCTCGAACCCGTAGGGTCTGCACGCTTAAGGTTTCGATGACAATTATATTATGAGTTTATGCGTTTTGATGTACCGAAGGTTGTTCGGAGTCCCGGATGTGATCACGGACATGACGAGGAGTCTCGAAATGGTCGAGACATAAAGATTGATATATTGGAAGCCTATGTTTGGATATCGGAAGTGTTCCGGGTGAAATCAGGATTTTACCGAAGTACCGGGAGGTTACCGGAACCCCCCCCCCCGGGAGATATATGGGCCTTAGTGGGCCTTAGTGGAAGAGAGAAGAGGCAGCCAGAGATGGGTCGCGCGCCCCTCCCCTCCCTTGGTCCGAATAGGACAAGGAGAGGGGGCCGGCCCCCCTTCCTCTTTTCTCTCCTCCGCGAATCCTGTTCCAACGAGGAAAGGGGGGGAGTCCTACTCCCGGAGGGAGTAGGACTCCTCCTGGCGCGCCTCCTCTTGGCCGCCCCCCCCCCCCCTTTGAGCCTTTATATACGGAGGCAGGGGCACCCCCTAGAGAAAAAAGTTGATCCATGTGATCATATTCTTAGCCGTGTGCGGTGCCCCTTTCCACCATAGTCCTCGATAATATTGTAGCAGTGCTTAGGCGAAGCCCTGCGACATTAGTACATCAAGATCTTCACCACGCCGTCATGCTGACAGAACTCTTCCCCGACACTTTGCTGGATCGGAGTCCGGGGATCGTCATCGAGCTGAACGTGTGCTAGAACTCGGAGGTGTCGTAGTTTCGGTGCTTGATCGGTCGGGCCGTGAAGACGTACGACTACATCAACCGCGTTGTGCTAACGCTTCCGCTGTCGGTCTACAAGGGTACGTAGATCACACTCTCCTTTCTCGTTGCTATACATCACCATGATCTTGTGTGTGCGTAGGAAATTTTTTGAAATTACTACGTTCCCCAACACATGTTGCTAAGGGTGACATTGATCTTAAGCATGTTCGCACCGATAAGCAATTAGCGGATATATTTACTAAACCTCTTGAGGAGAAAGTAATTTGCAGGTTGAGAGGTGAATTGAACATTATTGATGCTTCGAACTTGGAGTAGGAACTCCATTGGATACATGCAATGTTGGGGAACGTAGCAGAAAACAAAAATTTTCCTACGGTTTCACCAAGATCCATCTAGGAGGTCATCTAGCAACGAGTGATCGGATTGCATCTACATACCGTTGTAGATCACGCGCGGAAGCGTTCAAAGAACGGGGATGAGGAAGTCGTACTCGACGTGATCCAAATCACCGGAGATCCTAGCGCCGAACGGACGGCACCTCCGCGTTCAACACACGTACGGTCAGCGTAACGTCTCCTTCTTCTTGATCCAGCAAGGGGGAAGGAGAGGTTGAGGAAGATGGCTCCAGCAGCAGCACGACGGCGTGGTGGTGATGGAGCTGCAGTACTCCGGCAGGGCTTCGCCAAGCTCTATGGAGGAGGAGGAGGTGTTGGAGAGGGAGAGGGAGGCACCAAAGGCAAAGGTCAGAAGCCCTCCCTCCCCCCCCCACTATATATAGGGGGCCTAGGGGGCGCCGGCCCTAGGAGATGCAATCTCCTAGGGGGGCGGCGGCCAAGGGGTGGGGGGCTTGCCCCCAAGCAAGGGGGCGCCCCCCTTTAGGGTTTCCCCCAACCCTAGGCGCATGGGCCCTAGGGGGAAGTGGCGCCCAGCCCACTTTGGGCTGGATCCCTTCCCACTTCAGCCCATGGGGCCCTCCGGGATAGGTGGCCCCACCCGGTGGACCCCCGGGACCCTTCCGGTGGTCCCGGTACAATACCGGTGACCCCGAAACTTGTCCCGATGGCTGAAATGGCACTTCATATATATAATTCTTTACCTCTGGACCATTCCGAAACTCCTCGTGACGTCCGGGATCTCATCCGGGACTCCGAACAACATTCGGGTTACTGCATATACATATCCCTACAACCCTAGCGTCACTGAACCTTAAGTGTGTAGACCCTACGGGTTCGGGAGACATGTAGACATGACCGAGATTGCTCTCCGGTCAATAACCAACAGCGGGATCTAGATATCCATGTTAGCTCCCACATGCTCCTCGATGATCTCATCAGATGAACCACGATGTCGAGGATTCAAGCAACCCCGTATTCAATTCCCTTTGCCAGTCGGTATGTTACTTGCCCGAGATTCGATCGTCGGTATCCCAATACCTCGTTCAATCTCGTTACCGGCAAGTCACTTTACTCGTACCGTAATGCATGATCCCGTGACCAGACACTTGGTCACTTTGAGCTCATAATGATGATGCATTACCGAGTGGGCCCAGTGATACCTCTCCGTCATACAGAGTGACAAATCCCAGTCTTGATCCGTGTCAACCCAACAGACACTTTCGGAGATACCCGTAGTATACCTTTATGGTCACCCAGTTATGTTGTGACGTTTGGTACACCCAAAGCACTCCTACGGTATCCGGGAGTTACACGATCTCATGGTCTAAGGAAAGATACTTGACATTGGAAAACTCTAGCAAACGAACTATACGATCTTGTGCTATGTTTAGGATTGGGTCTTGTCCATCACATCATTCTCCTAATGATGTGATCTCGTTATCAATGGCATCCAATGTCCATAGTCAGGAAACCACGACTATCTGTTGATCAACGAGCTAGTCAATTAGAGGCTTACTAGGGACATGTTGGTGTCTATTATTCACACATGTATTACGATTTCCGGATAACACAATTATAGCATGAATAAAGACAATTATCATGAACAAGGAAATATAATAATAATGCTTTTATTATTGCCTCTAGGGCATATTTCCAACAGTCTCCCACTTGCACTAGAGTCAATAATCTAGTTACATTGTGATGAATCGAACACCCATGGAATTCTGGTGTTGATCATGTTTTGCTCTAGGGAGAGGTTTAGTCAACGGATCTGCTACATTCAGGTCCGTATGTACTTTACAAATATCTATGTCTCCATCTTGAACATTTTCACGAATGGAGTTGAAGCGACGCTTGATGTGCCTTGTCTTCTTGTGAAACCTGGGCTCCTTGGCAAGTGCAATAGCTCCAGTGTTGTCACAGAAGAGCTTGATCGGCCCCGACGCATTGGGTATGACTCCTAGGTCGGTGATGAACTCCTTCACCCAAATTGCTTCATGTGCTGCCTCCGAGGCTGCCATGTACTCCGCTTCACATGTAGATCCCGCCACGACGCTCTGCTTGCAACTGCACCAGCTTACTGCCCCACCATTCAAAATATACACGTATCCGGTTTGTGACTTAGAGTCATCCAGATCTGTGTCGAAGCTAGCGTCGACGTAACCCTTTACGACGAGCTCTTCGTCACCTCCATAAACGAGAAACATTTCCTTAGTCCTTTTCAGGTACTTCAGGATATTCTTGACCGCTGTCCAGTGTTCCTTGCCGGGATTACTTTGGTACCTTCCTACCAAACTTACGGCAAGGTTTACATCAGGTCTGGTACACAGCATGGCATACATAATAGAACCTATGGCTGAGGCATAGGGGATGACACTCATCTCTTCTATATCTTCCTGCCATGGTCGGACATTGAGCTGAGCTCAATTTCACACCTTGTAACACAGGCAAGAACCCCTTCTTAGACTGATCCATATTGAACTTCTTCAATATCTTATCAAGGTATGTGCTTTGTGAAAGACCTATGAGGCGTCTTGATCTATCTCTATAGATCTTGATGCCTAATATATATGCAGCTTCTCCAAGGTCCTTCATTGAAAAACTCTTATTCAAGTAGGCCTTAATGCTGTTCAAGAGTTCTATATCATTTCCCATCAAAAGTATGTCATCTACATATAATATGAGAAATGCTACAGAGCTCCCACTCACTTTCTTGTAAACGCAGGCTTCTCCATAAGTCTGCGTAAACCCAAATGCTTTGATCATCTCATCAAAGCGAATGTTCCAACTCCGAGATGCTTGCACCAGCCCATAAATTGAGTGTTGGAGCTTGCATACCTTGTCAGCATTCTTAGGATCGACAAAACCTTCCGGCTGCATCATATACAATTCTTCCTTAAGGAAACCATTAAGGAATGCCGTTTTGACGTCCATTTGCCATATCTCATAATCATAGAATGCGGCAATTGCTAACATGATTCGGACGGACTTTAGCTTCGCTACCGGTGAGAAAGTCTCATCGTAGTCAACCCCTTGAACTTGTCGATAACCCTTAGCGACAAGCCGAGCTTTATAGATGGTCACATTACCATCCGCGTCTGTCTTCTTCTTAAAGATCCATTTATTTTCTATGGCTCGCCGCTCAACGGGCAAGTCAGTCAAAGTCCATACTTCGTTTTCATACATGGATCCTATCTCGGATTTCATGGCTTCTAGCCATTTGTCGGAATCCGGGCCCGCCATCGCTTCTTCATAGTTTGAAGGTTCACCGTTGTCTAACAACATGATTTCCAAGACAGGGTTGCCGTACCACTCTGGTGCGGAACGTGTCCTTGTGGACCTACGAATTTCAGTAGGAGCTTGATCAGAAGTATCTTGATCATCATCATTAACTTCCTCTCTAGTCGGTGCAGGCACCTCAGGAACATTTTCTTGAGTTGCGCCATTTTTCCGGTTCAAGAGGTAATACTTCATCAAGTTCTACTTTCCTCCCACTTACTTCTTTCGAGAGAAACTCTTTCTCTAGAAAGGATCCATTCTTGGCAACAAAGATCTTGCCTTCGGATCTGAGGTAGAAGGTATACCCAATAGTTTCTTTAGGGTATCCTATGAAGACGCATTTTTCCGACTTGGGTTCGAGCTTTTCAGGTTGAAGTTTCTTGACATAAGCATCGCATCCCCAAACTTTTAGAAACGACAGCTTGGGTTTCTTCCCAAACCATAATTCATACGGTGTCGTCTCAACGGATTTCGACGGAGCCCTATTTAAAGTGAATGCGGCAGTCTCTAAAGCATAGCCCCAAAAAGATAGCGGTAAATCGGTAAGAGACATCATAGATCGCACCATATCTAATAGAGTGCGATTACGACGTTCGGACACACCATTACGCTGAGGTGTTCCAGGTGGCGTGAGTTGTGAAACTATTCCACATTTTCTTAAGTGTGTGCCAAATTCGTGACTAAAGTATTCTCCTCCACGATCTGATCGTAGGAACTTGATTTTTCTGTCACGTTGATTCTCAACCTCACTCTGAAATTCCTTGAACTTTTCAAAGGTTTCAAACTTGTGTTTCATTAAGTAGACATACCCATATCTACTCAAGTCATCAGTGAGGGTGAGAACATAACGATAGCCACCGCGAGCCTCAACGCTCATTGGACCGCACACATCAGTATGTATGATTTCCAATAGGTTGGTTGCTCGCTCCATTGTTCCTGAGAACGGAGTCTTGGTCATCTTACCCATGAGGCATGGTTCGCACTTGTCAAATGATTCGTAATCAAGAGACTCTAAAAGTCCATCTGCATGGAGCTTCTTCATGCGTTTGACACCTATGTGACCAAGGCGGCAGTGCCACAAGTATGTGGGACTATCATTATCAACTTACATCTTTTGGTATTCACACTATGAATATGTGTAGCATTACGCTCGAGATTCATTAAGAATAAACCATTCACCATCGGAGCATGACCATAAAACATATCTCTCATATAAATAGAACAACCATTATTCTCGGATTTAAGTGAGCAGCCATCTCGAATTAAACGAGATCCCGATACAATGTTCATGCTCAAAGCTGGCACTAAATAACAATTATTAAGGTTTAAAACTAATCCCGAAGGTAAATGTAGAGGTAGCGTGCCGACGGCGATCACATTGACCTTGGAACCATTCCCGACGCGCATCGTCACCTCGTCCTTTGCCAGTCTCCGCTTATTCCGCAGCTCCTGCTTTGAGTTACAAATGTGAGCAACTGCACCGGTATCAAATACCCAGGAGCTACTACGAGTACTGGTAAGGTACACATCAATTACATGTATATCACATATACCTTTTGTTTTGCCGGCCTTCTTGTCCGCTAAGTATTTGGGGCAGTTCCGCTTTCAGTGACCACTTCCCTTGCAATAAAAGCACTCAGTCTCGGGCTTGGGTCCATTCTTTGGCTTCTTCCCGGCAGCTTGCTTGCCGGGCGCGGCAACTCCCTTGCCGTCCTTCTTGAAGTTCTTTTTACCCTTGCCCTTCTTGAACTTAGTGGTTTTATTCACCATCAACACTTGATGTTCCTTCTTGACTTCTACCTCTGCTGATTTCAGCATTGAAAATAACTCAGGAATGGTCTTTTCCATCCCCTGCATATTAAAGTTCATCACAAAGCTCTTGTAGCTTGGTGGAAGCGACTGGAGGATTCTGTCAATGACCGCATCATCCGGGAGATTAACTCCCAGTTGAGTCAAGCGGTTATGTAACCCAGACATAGTGAGTATGTGCTCACTGACAGAACTATTTTCCTCCATCTTACAGCTGAAGAATTTGTCGGAGACTTCATATCTCTCGACCCGGGCATGAGCTTGAAAAACCATTTTCAGCTCTTCGAACATCTCATATGCTCCATGTCTCTCAAAACGCTTTTGGAGCCCCGGCTCTAAGCTGTAAAGCATGCCGCACTAAACGAGGGAGTAGTCATCAGCACGTGTCTGCCAAGCGTTCATAACGTCTTGGTTCTGTGGGACGGGTGCGTCACCTAGCGGTGCTTGTAGGACATATTCTTTCTTGGCAGCTATGAGGATGATCCTCAGGTTCCGGACCCAGTCCGTATAGTTGCTGCCATCGTCTTTCAGCTTGGTTTTCTCTAGGAATGCGTTGAAGTTGAGGACAACGTTGGCCATTTGATCTACAAGACATATTGTAAAGATTTTAGACTAAGTTCATGATAATTAAGTTCATCTAATCAAATTATTCAATGAACTCCCACTTAGATAGACATCCCTCCAGTTATCTAAATATAACATGATCCGAGTTAACTAGGCCGTGTCCGATCATCACGTGAGACGGACTAGTCAACATCGGTGAACATCTTCATGTTGATCGTATCTTCTATACGACTCATGCTCGACCTTTCAGTCTTCTGTGTTCCGAGGCCATGTCTGTACATGCTAGGCTCGTCAAGTCAACCTAAGTGTTTGCATGTGTAAATCTGTCTTACACCCGTTGTATGTGAACGTTGGAATCTAACACCCGATCATCATGTGGTGCTTCGAAATAACGAACTGTCGCAACGGTGCACAGTTAGGGGGAACACTTTCTTGAAATTATTATGAGGGATCATCTTATTTACTACCGTCGTTCTAAGTAAACAAGATGTACAAAACATGATAAACATCACATGCAATCAAATAATAATAGTGACATGATATGGCCAATATCACATAGCTCCTTTGATCTCCATCTTGGGGCTCCATGATCATCCTGTCACCGGCATGACACCATGATCTCCATCATCATGATCTCCATCATCGTGTCTCCATGAAGTTGCTCACCAACTATTACTTCTACTACTAAGGCTAACACATTTAGCAATAAAGTAAAGTAATTTACATGGCGTTTCTCAATGACACGCAGGTCATACAAAAAATAAAGACAACTCCTATGGCTCCTGCCGATTGTCATACTCATCGACATGCAAGTCGTGATTCCTATTACAATAGCATGAACATCTCATACATCACATATATATCATTCATCATTCATCACAACTTTGGCCATATCATATCACAAAGCACTTGCTGCAAAAACAAGTTAGACGTCCTCTAATTGTTGTTGCAAGTTTTACGTGGCCGCAAGAGGGTTCTAGCAAGAACGTTTTCTTACCTACGTGAAAGCCACAATGTGATTTGTCAACTTCTACTTACCCTTCATAAGGACCCTTTTCATCGAATCCGCTCCAACTAAAATGGGAGAGACAGACACCCGCTAGCCACCTTATGCAACTAGTGCATGTCAGTCGGTGGAACCGGTCTCACGTAAGCGTACGTGTAAGGTTGGTCCGGGCCGCTTCATCCCACAATACCGTTGAAGCAAGATAAGACTAGTAGCGGCAAGAAAGTTGACAACATCTACGCCCACAACAAATTGTGTTCTACTCGCGCAAGAAGAACTACGCATAGACCTAGCTCATGATGCCACTGTTGGGGAACGTAGCAGAAAACAAAAATTTTCCTACGGATTCACCAAGATCCATCTAGGAGTTCATCTAGCAACAAGTGATCGGATTGCATCTACATACCTTTGTAGATCACGCGCGGAAGTGTTCAAAGAACGGGGATGAGGAAGTCGTACTCGACGTGATCCAAATCACCGGAGATCCTAGCGCCGAACGGACGGCACCTCCGCATTCAACACACGTACGGTCAGCGTAACGTCTCCTTCTTCTTGATCCAGCAAGGGGGAAGGAGAGGTTGCGGAAGATGGCTCCGGCAGCAGCACGACGGCGTGGTGGTGATGGAGCTGCAGTACTCCGGTAGGGCTTCGCCAAGCTCTATGGAGGAGGAGGTGTTGGAGAGGGAGAGGGAGGCACCAAAGGCAAAGGTCAGAAGCCCTCCCTTCCCCCCACTATATATAGCGGGCCTAGGGGGGCGCCGGCCCTAGGAGATGCAATCTCCTAGGGGGGCGGCGGCCAAGGGGTGGGGGGCTTACCCCCCAAGCAAGGGGGCGCCCCCCTTTAGGGTTTCCCCCAACCCTAGGCGCATGGGCCCTAGGGGGAAGTGGCGCCCAGCCCACTTTGGGCTGGATCCCTTCCCACTTCAGCCCATGGGGCCCTCCGGGATAGGTGGCCCCACCCGGTGGACCCCCGGGACCCTTCCGGTGGTCCCGGTACAATACCTGTGACCCCGAAACTTGTCCCGATGGCCGAAATAGCACTTCATATATATAATTCTTTACCTCTGGACCATTCCGAAACTCCTCGTGACGTCCGGGATCTCATCCGGGACTCCGAACAACATTCGGGTTACTGCATATACATATCCCTACAACCCTAGTGTCACCGAACCTTAAGTGTGTAGACCCTACGGGTTCGGGAGACATGTAGACATGACCGAGATTGCTCTCCGGTCAATAACCAACAGCGGGATTTGGATACCCATGTTAGCTCCCACATGCTCCTCGATGATCTCATCAGATGAACCACGATGTCGAGGATTCAAGCAACCCCGTATTCAATTCCCTTTGCCAGTCGGTATGTTACTTGCCTGAGATTCGATTGTCGGTATCCCAATACTGTAGGGGGACATAGCAGAAATTCAAAATTTTCCTACGTGTCACCAAGATCTATCTATGGAGAAACCAGCAACGAAGGGAAGGAGAGTGCATCTACATACCCTTGTAGATTGCTATGCGGAAGCGTTCAAGAGAACGGGGTTGAAGGAGTCGTACTCGTCGTGATCCAAATCACCGGAGATCCTAGTGCCGAACGGACGGCACCTCCGCGTTCAACACACGTACAGCCCGGTGACGTCTCCCATGCCTTAATCCAGCAAGGAGAGAGGGAGAGGTTGAGGAAGACTCCATCCAGCAGCAGCACAACGGCGTGGTGGTGATGGAGGAGCGTGGTGATCCAGCAGGGCTTCGCCAAGCATTGCGAGATATGAGGAGAAAGAGAGGTAGGGCTGCACCAACAGGGAGAGATCAAATCGTGTGTATTGGGAAGCCCAAACCTCAACTATATATAGGGGAAGGGGGGGCTGCGCCCCCTTTAGGGTTCCCACCCCAAGGGGTGCGGCAGCCCCAGATCCCATCTGAGGGAGGCGGCCAAGGGGGGAGGAGAGGGAGGCGCAGGGAGCATGGGCCTTAGGGCCCATCTGCCCTTAGGGTTTGCCCCCTCTCCCCTTCTAGGCGCATGGGCCATGGTGGGAGGCGCCCTAGCCCACCTAGGGGCTGGTGCCTTCTCACACTTGGCCCATGTATGCCTCTGGGGCTTGTGGCCCCACTTGGTGGACCCCCAGGACCCTCCCGGTGGTCCCGGTACGTTACCGATAAACCCCGAAACTTTTCCGGTGACCAAAACAGGACTTCCCATATATAAATCTTTACCTCCGGACCATTCTGGAACTCCTTGAGACGTCCGGGATCTCATCCGGGACTCCGAACAACATTCGGTAACCACATACAAACTTCCTTTATAACCCTAGCATCATCGAACCTTAAGTGTGTAGACCCTACGGGTTCGGGAGACATGCAGACATGACCGAGACGTTCTCCGGTCAATAACCAACAGCGGGATCTGGATACCCATGTTGGTTCCCACATGTTCCACGATGATCTCATTGGATGAACCACGATGTCGAGGATTCGATCAATCCCATATTCAATTCCCTTTGTCTAGCGGTATTGTACTTGCCCGAGATTCGATCGTCGGTATCCCGATACTTTGTTCAATCTCGTTACCGGCAAGTCTCTTTACTCGTTCTGTAACACATCATCTCGTGATCAACTCCTTGGTCACATTGTGCACATTATGATGATGTCCTACCGAGTGGGCCCAGAGATACCTCTCCGTCACACGGAGTGACAAATCCCAGTCTCGATTCGTGCCAACCCAACAGACACTTTCGGAGATACCTGTAGTGTACCTTTATAGCCACCCAGTTACGTTGTGACGTTTGGCACACCCAAAGTATTCCTACGGTATCCGGGAGTTGCACAATCTCATGGTCTAAGGAAATGATACTTGACATTAGAAAAGCTTTAGCATACGAACTACACGATCTTGTGCTATGCTTATGATTGGGTCTTGTCCATCACATCATTCTCCTAATGATGTGATCCCATTATCAACGACATCCAATGTCCATGGTCAGGAAACCATAACCATCTATTGATCAACGAGCTAGTCAACTAGAGGCTTACTAGGGACATGGTGTTGTCTATGTATCCACACATGTATCTGAGTTTCCTATCAATACAATTCTAGCATGGATAATAAATGATTATCATGAACAAGGAAACATAATAATAATAACTAATTTATTATTGCCTCTAGGGCATATTTCCAACAGTCTCCCACTTGCACTAGAGTCAATAATCTAGTTCACATCACCATGTGATTAACACTCACAGGTCACATCGCCATGTGACCAACATCCAAAGAGTTTACTAGTGTCACTAAACTAGTTCACATCATCATGTGATTAAGACTCAATGAGTTCTGGGTTTGATCATGTTTTGCTTGTGAGAGAGGTTTTAGTCAACGGGTCTGCAACATTCAGATCCGTATGTACTTCGCAAATCTCTAGGTCATATTATAAATGTTGCTTCCATGTTCTATTTGGAGCTATTCCAAATAACTGTTCTACTATATGAATCCAGTCTACTACTCAGAATAATCTGGATTAGTGTCAAAGTTTGCATCGGTGTAACCCTTTACGACGAACTCTTTTACCACCTCCATAATTGAGAAAATTCCTTAGTCCACTAGTTACTAAGGATAACTTTGACCGCTGTCCTGTGATCCATTCTTGGATCACTCTTGTACCCCTTGACTGACTCATGGCAAGGCACACTTCAGGTGCGGTACACAGCATAGCATACTGTAGAGCCTACGTCTAAAGCATAGGGGACGACCTTCGTCCTTTCTCTTTCTTCTGCCGAGGTCGAGCTTTAAGTCTTAACTTCATACCTTACAACTCAGGCAAGAACTCCTTCTTTGACTGATCCATTTTGAACACCTTCAAGATCATGTCAAGGTATGTGCTCATTTGAAAGTACCATTAAGCATTTTGATCCATCCTTATAGATCTTGATGCTCAACTTTCAAGTAGCTTAATCCAGGCTTTCCATTGAAAAACACTTTTCAAATAACTCTGATATGCTTTCCATAAATTCTACATCATTTCTGATCAACAATATGTCAACAACATATACTCATCAAAAATTCTATAGTGCTCCCACTCACTTCTTTGGAAATACAAGTTTCTCATAAACTTTGTATAAACCCAAAATCTTTGACCATCTCATCAAATCGTACATTCCAACTCCGAGATGCTTACTCCAGTCCTTAGAAGGATTGCTGGAGCTTTGCATACTTATTAGCATCTTTCAGGATTGACAAAACCTTCCGGTTGTATCACATACAACCTTTTCTCAAGAAAATCGTCGAGGAAACAATGTTTTGACATCCTATCTGCAAGATTTCATAAATAATGCAGTAATCGCTAATATAATTCCAACAGACTCTTAGCATCGCTATGAGTGAGAAAGTCTCATCGTAGTCAACTCCTTGAACTTGTCGGAAAACATCTTAACGACAAGTCGAGCTTTCTTGATGGTGATACTTACCATCATTGTCCGTCTTCCTTTTAAAATCCATCTGTACTCAACAGCCTCACGACCATCAAGTAGTTCTTCCAAAGTCTACACTTTGTTTTCATATATGGATCCTCTCTCGGATTATATGGCCTCGAGCCATTTATCGGAATCCGGGCCCACCATCGCTTCTTCATGGCTCGTAGGTTCATTGTTGTCTGGCAACATGATTTTCAAGACAGGATTACGTACCACTCTGAAGTAGTACGCATCCTTGTCATCCCACGAGGTTTGGTAGTGACTTGATCTGAAGTTTCATGATCACTATCATAAGCTTCCACTTCAATTGGTGTAGGTGCCACAGGAACAACTTCCTATGCCCTGCCACACACTAGTTGAAGAGACGGTTCAATAACCTCATCAAGGCTCCACCATCCTCCCACTCAATTCTTTCGAGAGAAACTTTTCCTCGAGAAAGGACCCGATTCTATAAACAATCCCTTATTGCTTTCGGATCTGAGACAGGTGGTATACCCAACTGTTTTGGGTGTCCTATGAAGATGCATTTATCTGCTTTGGGTTCGAGCTTATCAGCCTGAAACTTTTCACATAAGCGTCGCAGCCCCAAACTTTTAAGAAATGACAGCTTAGGTTTCTCTAAACCATAGTTCATACGGTGTCATCTCATCGGAATTACGTGGTGCCCTATTTAAAGTGAATGCGGTTGTCTCTAATGCCTAACCCATGAACTATCGTGGTAATTCGATAAGAATAATCATGGTATGCATCATATCCAATAGGGTGCAGTTATGATGTTCGGACACACCATCACACTATGGTGTTCCAGGCTGTATTAGTTGTGAAACAATTTCCACAATGTCTTAATTCTGTGCCAAACTCATAATTCAGATATTCATCTCTATGATCATATCATAGATCTTTTATCCTCTTGTCACGACAATCTTTCAACTTCACCCTGAAATTACTTGAACCTTTCAATAATTCAGACTCGTGATTCATCAAGTAAATATACTCAACATCTACTTAAATCATCTGTGAAGTAAGAACATAACGATATCCACTACATGCCTCAGCACTCATTGGACTGCACACATCAAAATGTATTACTTCCAACAAGTTGCTTTTTAGTTCCATTTTACTGAAAAACGAGGCTTTCAGTCATCTTGCCCATGTGGTATGATTTGCATGTCTCAAGTGATTCAAAATCAAGTGAGTTCAAACGGTCCATTTGCATGGAGTTTCTTCATGCATATACACCAATAGACATGGTTCGCATGTCTCAAACTTTTCAAAAACGAGTGAGTCCAAAGATCCATCAACATGGAGCTTCTTCATGCGTTTTATACCGATATGACTTACGTGGCAGTGCCACAAGTAGGTGGTACTATCATTACTATCTTATATCTTTTGGCATGAACATGTGTATCACTACGATCGAGATTCAACAAACCATTCATTTTAGGTGCAAGACCATTGAAGGTATTATTCAAATAAACAGAGTAACTATTATTCTCTTTAAATGAATAACCGTATTGCGATAGTCATAATCCAATCATGTCTATGCTCAACGCAAACACCAATCTCGATGGTAGAGGGAGCGTGCGATGCTTGATCATATCAACATTGGAAACACTTCCAACACATATCGTTAGCTCACCTTTAGCTAGTCTCCGTTTATTCCGTAGCCTTTTGTTTCGAGTTACTAACACTTAGCAACCGAACCGGTATCTAATACCCTGGTGCTACTAGGAGTACTAGTAAAGTACACATTAACACACTGTATATCCAATATACTTCTATCGACTTTGCCAGCCTTCTCATCTACCAAGTATCTAGGGTAATTCTGCTCCAGTGGTTGTTCCCCTTATTACAGAAGCACTAAGTCTCGGGTTTGGGTTCAACCTTGGCTTTCTTCACTAGAGCAGCAGCTGAATTGCCGTTTCATGAAGTATCCCTTCTTGCCCTTGCCCTTCTTGAAACTAGTGGTTTCACTAACCATCAACAATTGATGCTCCTTCTTGATTTCTACTTTCGCGGTGTCAAACATCGTGAATATTTCAAGGATCATCATATCTATCCCTGATATGTTATAGTTCATCACAAAGCTCTAGCAGCTTGGTGGTAATGACTTCAGAGAAACATCACTATCTCATCTAGAAGATCAACTCCCACTCGATTCAAATGATTGTTGTACTCAGACAATCTGAGCACAAGCTCAACAATTGAGCTTTTCTCCCTTAGTTTGCAGGCTAAGAAAATCGTCGGAGCTCCTATACCTCTTGACGTGGGCACGAGCCTGAAATCCCAATTTCATCCCTCGAAACATCTCATATGTTTCGCGACATTTCAAAAACGTCTTCGGTGCCTCAACTCTAAACAGTTTAACTGAACTATCACGCAGTTATCAAAATGTGTATGTCAGATGTTCGCAACATCCATAGACGACGTTCGAGGTTCAGCACACTGAGCGGTGCATTAAGGACATAAGCCTTCTATGAAGCAATGAGGACAATCCTTAGTTTACGGACCTAGTCCGGATAATTGCTACTATCAACTTTCAACTAAATTTTCTCTAGGAACATATCTAAACAGTAGAACTGAAGCGCGAGCTATGACATAATTTGCGAAGATTTTTTTTACTATGTTCAGGATAATTAAGTTCATCTTATGAACTCCCACTCAGATAGACATCCCTCTAGTCATCTAAGTGATTACATGATCCGAGTCAACTAGGCCGTGTCCGATCATCACGTGAGACGGACTAGTCATCATCGGTGAACATCTTCATGTTGATCGTATCTACCATACGACTCATGCTCGACCTTTCGGTCTCTTGTGTTCCGAGGCCATGTCTGTACATGCTAGGCTCGTCAAGTTAACCTAAGTGTTTCGCATGTGTTCCGAGGCCATGTCTGTACATGCTAGGCTCGTCAACACCCGTTGTATTTGAACATAAGAATCAATACACCCGATCATCACGTGGTGCTTTGAAATGACGAACTTTCACAATGGTGCACAGTTAGGGGGAACACTGTCTTGAAATTATTATGAGGGGTCATCTTATTTACTACCGTCGTTCTAAGTAAACAAGATGCAAAAACATGATAAACATTACATGCAATCAAATAATAGTGATATGATATGGCCAATATCATATAGCTCCTTTGATCTCCATCTTGGGGCTCCATGATCATCTTGTCACCGGCATGACACCATGATCTCCATCATCATGATCTCCATCATCGTGTCTCCATGAAGTTTCTTGCCAACTATTACTTCTACTACTATGGCTACCGGTTAGCAATAAAGTAAAGTAATTACATGGCGTTGTTCAATGACACGCAGGTCATACAATAAATAAAGACAACTCCTATGGCTCCTGCCGGTTGTCATACTCATCGACATGCAAGTCGTGATTCCTATTACAAGAACATGATCAATCTCATACATCACATATATCATTCATCACATCCTTTTGGCCATATCACATCACATGGCATACCCTGCAAAAACAAGTTAGACGTCCTCTAATTGTTGTTTGCATGTTTTACGTGGCTGCTATGGGTTTCCATCAAGAACGTTTCTTACCTACGCAAAACCACAACGTGATATGCCAATTGCTATTTACCCTTCATAAGGACCCTTTTCATCGAATCCGTTCCGACTAAAGTGGGAGAGACAGACACCCGCTAGCCACCTTATGCAACTAGTGCATGTCAGTCGGTGGAATCAGTCTCACGTAAGAGTACGTGTAAGGTCGGTCCGGGCCGCTTCATCCCACAATACCGTCGAAACAAGATTGGACTAGTAACGGTAAGCATATTGAACAAAATCAACGCCCACAACTACTTTGTGTTCTACTCGTGCATAGAATCTATGCAATAGACCTAGCTCATGATGCCACTGTAGGGGAACGTAGCAGAAATTCAAAATTTTCCTACGTGTCACCAAGATCTATCTATGGAGAAACCAGCAACGAAGGGAAGGAGAGTGCATCTACATACCCTTGTAGATCGCTATGCGGAAGCGTTCAAGAGAACAGGGTTGAAGGAGTCGTACTCGTCGTGATCCAAATCACCGGAGATCCTAGTGCCGAACGGATGGCACCTCCGCGTTCAACACACGTACAGCCCGGTGACGTCTCCCATGCCTTGATCCAGCAAGGAGAGAGGGAGAGGTTGAGGAAGACTCCATCCAGCAGCAGCACAACGGCGTGGTGGTGATGGAGGAGCGTGGTGATCCAGCAGGGCTTCGCCAAGCACTGCGAGATATGAGGAGAAAGAGAGGTAGGGCTGCACCAACAGGGAGAGATCAAATCGTGTGTATTGGGCAGCCCAAACCTCAACTATATATAGGGGAAGGGGCGGGGGCTGCGCCCCCTTTAGGGTTCCCACCCCAAGGGGTGTGGCAGCCCCAGATCCGATCTGAGGGAGGCGGCCAAGGGGGGAGGAGAGGGAGGCGCAGGGAGCATGGGCCTTAGGGCCCATCTGCCCTTAGGGTTTGCCCCCTCTCCCCTTCTAGGCGCATGGGCCATGGTGGGAGGCGCCCTAGCCCACCTAGGGGCTGGTGCCTTCTCACACTTGGCCCATGTATGCCTCTGGGGCTTGTGGCCCCACTTGGTGGACCCCCGGGACCCTCCTGGTGGTCCCGGTGCGTTACCGATAAACCCCGAAACTTTTCCGGTGACCAAAATAGGACTTCCCATATATAAATCTTTACCTCCGGACCATTCCGAAACTCCTCGAGACATCCGGGATCTCATCCGGGACTCCGAACAACATTCGGTAACCACATAAAAACTTCCTTTATAACCCTAGCGTCATCGAACCTTAAGTGTGTAGACCCTACGGGTTCGGGAGACATGCAGACATGACTAAGACGTTGTCCGGTCAATAACCAACAGCGGGATCTGGATACCCATGTTGGTTCCCACATGTTCCACGATGATCTCATCGGATGAACCACGATGTCGAGGATTCGATCAATCCCATATTCAATTCCCTTTGTCTAGCGGTATTGTACTTGCCCGAGATTCGATCGTCGGTATCCCGATACTTTGTTCAATCTCGTTACCGGCAAGTCTCTTTACTCGTTCCGTAACACATCATCCCGTGATCAACTCCTTGGTCACATTGTGCACATTATGATGATGTCCTACCGAGTGGGCCCAGAGATACCTCTCCGTCACACGGAGTGACAAATCCCAGTCTCGATTCGTGCCAACCCAACAGACACTTTCGGAGATACCTATAGTGTACCTTTATAGCCACCCAGTTACGTTGTGACGTTTGGCACACCCAAAGTATTCCTACGGTATCCAGGAGTTGCACAATCTCATGGTCTAAGGAAATGATACTTGACATTAGAAAAGCTTTAGCATACGAACTACACGATCTTGTGCTATGCTTAGGATTGGGTCTTGTCCATCACATCATTCTCCTAATGATGTGATCCCGTTATCAATGACATCCAATGTCCATGGTCAGGAAACCGTAACCATCTATTGATCAACGAGCTAGTCAACTAGAGGCTTACTAGGGACATGGTGTTGTCTATGTATCCACACATGTATCTGAGTTTCCTATCAATACAATTCTAGCATGGATAATAAACGATTATCATGAACAAGGAAATATAATAATAATAATAACTAATTTATTATTGCCTCTAGGGCATATTTCCAACAAATACCTCGTTCAATCTCGTTACCGGCAAGTCACTTTACTCGTACCGTAATGCATGATCCCGTGACCAGACACTTGGTCACTTTGAGCTCATAATGATGATGCATTACCGAGTGGGCCCAGTGATACCTCTCCGTCATACAGAGTGACAAATCCCAGTCTTGATCCGTGTCAACCCAACAGACACTTTCGGAGATACCCGTAGTATACCTTTATGGTTACCCAGTTACGTTGTAACGTTTGGTACACCCAAAGCACTCCTACGGTATCCGGGAGTTACACGATCTCATGGTCTAAGGAAAAGATACTTGACATTGGAAAACTCTAGCAAACGAACTATACGATCTTGTGCTATGTTTAGGATTGGGTCTTGTCCATCACATCATTCTCCTAATGATGTGATCTCGTTATCAATGCCATCCAATGTCCATAGTCAAGAAACCACGACTATCTGTTGATCAACGAGCTAGTCAACTAGAGGCTTACTAGGGACATGTTGGTGTCTATTATTCACACATGTATTACGATTTCCGGATAACACAATTATAGCATGAATAAAGACAATTATCACGAACAAGGAAATATAATAATGATGCTTTTATTATTGCCTCTAGGGCATATTTCCAACATGCAAGACATGAGCTTATGACTAATCCAGGATATATCTCTTATGATGACTATCTTATGTCTTGGATATATTTGTACCTTGCATGTTGTCTAACCCATGTAGGTGCTTGGTTGAATCTAATTCCATGAGATTGCGACTCACTCACATCTTGAGCAATCTCTACATCACCAAGTCTCTACACAATGGTGGTTGAAGACAAGGAAGCACAAAACCATTCAAACATATCCTTTGACAAATTCTGTGTTGAGCTTCATGATTGTCATTTTTGGATACACAAGTGCTCTTCTTTGCAAGAACTAAGCCATGTAGGTAGATGAACTCAAACTCCAAGTGGTGCTCCCAACTCTTGATGAGCTACATCAACCTTGAGCACCCACACAAGTTCAACTACATGAGCAAGAACCACACCACCACCCTAGGTATGTCATTCCATCTTAGAGAAGCTTTACTCCAAGACATGAGTCAAAGCAACTCAACAAGATGTGAATACATCAAGATGCTTAAACGAAAAATGGTAACCCCATTTTGAGCTTAAACGATGAGTATGACCTATGATCAAGTGTTCTCACTTGACTCCTAAGTCAATATACTCTAACATAGGTGACTATGTCACCGCCCAACTCTAGATGAAGTTCTCTTGTGTTCTTCATCTAGATCTTTCAGTTTCTTCTCTTTTTTTTTGTTTTTGTTCTGCATTTTCTGTATTTAATTCATTGCAAATCTTTGTGAGATGCTACATGTTTAGTGAGCTAAGGTGACAAGTGTTTTTCTCTGTGTTGAACTCGGTTTCACCAACTTGTAGTTTTCGGTCCAACCGAATCTTTTTGGTACCACCGAAACATGCCACTCGGTGCCACCGACTTCACAACAGGAAAAACAGTTTGCCACTTGTTCTATATTTCTTCTGATCCAGCTCTACTCAATGAATCTTGTCCTCTACAAGCATCACAGTTTTATCCATTGCTTTGTGCTGAGTCTCAAGGACCAAACCTATACGACGGATTCCAGAAAGCCCTTCTTGGAAATTGATGTCAAAGGGGGAGAGAGAGATCACATCAAAGCTTATCACCTACAAGGGAGAAAGTATTAAGGGGGAGAAAGAGATTTCCAGGGGGAGAGAATACTCAAGGATCCCAGATGCTTGATGTTCAAGAGGAGAGATGTCACATGTCTTTTTGGGGGAAAGACATGTTCATATGTGCTTATTTGCATTAAGTTCTATCCATTTGTATCTTTCAGCTCTGATTTTCTGTTCCCTATCTTCTCCCAATATCCCATGTAAGATTCAGGGGGAGCAAGACACCTAAGGGAAAGAAATCAGTCAAATTCATTGCATATCTTTAATCTTGGGGACGTGTTGAATCCATTGTGGTACCTGGTACTCACTCTCTACATGTCATCCCAGTCTTGGTAGTATTGTGGCTTGTTTGGTTTGCTCTGGCTAGTGGAGGTACCTGTGTTATCTAACCTTGTTTGTGCAGGTTCATTCCATCCTAAGCCAGCTAAAGACTACAAGGTAAGTGTATGCATCAAAATCATGAGTATGAGGAATTCTTGCTTATGTACATACTGTTTGCAAGAAGGACTCATGAGCATGAAGGTATTTTCCTTCATAATCTTTTGCTCTGATGCATATGGCCAAGATACATGTAACACATTGCCTACTCTGTCATGGTTATGCTCTCACATGCCTCTATATTTCACATTTACATGAGTGCATACATGTAAGGGGAGCCTATGCTTGTCACATGTCCTTCCAAAGCTTTACTTGCTGTTCTTTATATCTTTATCTAAAGCTTTGATGTATGTTGCCATCAATTACCAAAAAGGGGGAGATTGAAAGCACAAGTGCTCCCTATGTGGTTTTGGTAATTAATGACAGCATATCTCTTGTTGGACTAACAATTTTACCTAGTATGTTTCAGACAAGTTCAACAAATTAAGTGCATGGACTAAAGGACGTGGAACCCCTTCAAGGTGCTAAGGACAAAGGATTGGCTCAAGCTTCAAGATCAAGACTCTACATTTTATATTTCAGTGATCCAAGATCACATCGAGTCTATAGGAAAAGCCAATACTATCAAGGAGGGATGAGGTGTTGCTTAATGGCTTGCTTGCTCAAAGTGCTTAGTGATATGCTCCAAAACCCTCAACTACCTTCCCACATCCACATATGACCTAAACCAAAAATCAAACTCGGCCCCACCGATTCCTTCTATCCGGCGCCACCGAGTTCAGACGTCATAGCCACTGCCAAAACCCTAATCAATTCGGTCTCACCGATGGGATCTCGGTCTCAACGAGATGGGCTTGCAAACTCTCTGTTACCTACTGCAATATTTTCGGTCCCACCGAGATATGCAATTGGCCCCACCGAGTTTGCTTGGCCAACTCTCTGTTTCACTTATTACCCAAATCGGTCCCACCGAGTTTGAGTCATCGGTCAAACCGAGTTTTGGATTTACCCTAACCCTAGCACATCGGTCCCACCGAGTTGATCCAGTCAGTCCCACCGAAAACCCTAATGGTCACTAGGTTTGCTAAATCGGTCCGACCGAGTTTCTCAATTCGGTCTCACCGAGATTGATAAATTGTGTGTAACGGTTAGATTTTGTGTGGAGGCTATATATACCCCTCCACCCACTCTTCATTCGTGGAGAGAGCCATCAGAACATACCTACACTTCCAATACACATTTTCTGAGAGATAACCACCTACTCATGTGTTGAGGCCAAGATATTCCATTCCTACCATATGAATCTTGATCTCTAGCCTTCCCCAAGTTGCTTTCCACTGAAATCTTCTTTCCACCAAATCCAAATCCTGTGAGAGAGAGTTGAGTGTTGGGGAGACTATCATTTGAAGCACAAGAGCAAGGAGTTCATCATCAACACACCATTTGTTACTTCTTGGAGAGTGGTGTCTCCTAGATTGGCTAGGTGTCACTTGGGAGCCTCCGACAAGATTGTGGAGTTGAACCAAGGAGTTTGTAAGGGCAAGGAGATCGCCTACTTCGTGAAGATCTACCGCTAGTGAGGCAAGTCCTTCGTGGGCGATGGCCATGGTGGGATAGACAAGGTTGCTTCTTCGTGGACCCTTCGTGGGTGGAGCCCTCCGTGGACTCGCGCAACCGTTACCCTTCGTGGGTTGAAGTCTCTATCAACGTGGATGTAGGATAGCACCACCTATCCGAACCACGGGAAAAACATCCGTGTCTCCAATTGCGTTTGAATTCTCCAAACCCTTCCCTTTACATTCTTGCAAGTTGCATGCTTTACTTTCCGCTGCCTATATACTCTTTGCATGCTTGCTTGATATGTATTGTGATTGTTGAAATTGTGCCTAAACTCCACTTAAACCGAAAAAGCTTAAAAACTGCAACTTTAGCATTAAGTGTCTAATCACCCCCCCCCCCTCTAGACACATCTACTTCAAGGTCCTACACCGTCGATGTGGAGTGGCCAGATCCATTGGTGTTGATGGACGCCCGACGGTCAGCACCAGCCACCAGCGACTCTTCTTGCGCCGTTGTGATCGGCAACCTCGGTGATTCTTCAGAACAAAACAAAATCCCCCACAAGAGGGCGCATTCGCCGACCCAGTCCGCCGAGTCCACGAGAAAGGTGAACATAGAAGCGCTGGGGTGGACCAGAAGGTATATATCTAATTTATATCGAATGGAAAAAAATGTTCATCCTGAAATATCTCCATGTTGAAAAATTTTGTACAAGCTGGAAAAATATGTCCGTAAAATAAAAAATGGTACAACTACTATTGGTAGTCAGAAGTGTTGTTTGAAAATGTGACTGTACTAAAAGACGGCAGTTTCAAAATTTCAGGCTCCGAATTGGGCGTGCACCTCCGGATAGGGCAGCATGTGCTGATAGAGTCACCCCTTTAGAAGAAACCATAAGGAAATTGCTGACAAACCTACGGATAACATAGTGAAGCCCGAGATTGGGATGAGTTTTGATTCTCTTGGTGAAGCATATGATTTTTGTAACCTATACTTTTGGGAGCTTGGATTTGGTATAAGATATGGTAAGAGTCGTTTGAGTGTCGAGAGAACAAAATGTATGCAAGAGATTGTGTGTGGATGCTCGGTGAGTACTTTTGGCATTCTAATTGGTATGTGTAGCTCTAGACTTCAACTTATGTTGTGATCTGACAAAAATGAGGAAAACATTGCAGGGGAAACCAGAGCAACAAAACAGCCGGTCCTGCCGCTGCGAGTGCCCTGCGATGATCAGATTACTAAGAGCTGCAAACAATGTGTGGTACATTGTTGAGCATAGGTCCAGTCACAACCACTCACTCTCTCTTACTTGCGGTGAAAAGGTTCATTGGCCGGGTCACAAGCACATAGACGTTTACACAAAAGATTTGGTGAAACAGCTTAGGGTGAACAATGTGAACCTCAACAAAGTTTATAGCATAATAGGCAGCTTCTTTGGGGCATCACAAAATGTTCCTTTCACAAAGAGATCGTTACGCAATCTGTGTGGGCGACTTAGTCGGGATCAGGCTGACGATGATGTGAACAAAACGCTAGCAAGTCAGGACCAACTTGTATGACATGCCCTTTGGGTTATTTGTTGGCGTGAACAATCACTTCCAAAGCATAATACTTGCTGGAGTCCTTATGCGTGATGAGCAAGCGGAAAGCTTCCAGTGGGTTTTTTTTGAATTCGTCAACATAATGGGCCGTAAACATCCACAGACAATATTGACAGGCATGTGCCAAGCTTGAATGTTTGCAACCATATGTAGGTGTGCCTTGTTATATAAAAGCATTCATTTTGACGGTGTTCTTTCTGCTCTGCTATGCTATTTGTAGACTAAGCAAGGGCCATGGAGGTAGTGATAAAGAGTGAACTTCCTGGGACTGTGCATAGATGGTGCAAATGGCATATACTCAAGAAAGCAAAGGAGAACCTTGACCCTCTGTACATCAGCAAGAGCGAATTCAGGGCTGAATTCCACAAAGTGGTGAATCACATGATAACTGTGGAAGAATTTGAGATGGCATGGGGTATACTAGTCGAGAAATATAATCTGAAGAGCCACAATTACATGACAAATCTATACGAGATACGTCGCTAGTGGGCGAAGCCATACTTCAAAGGTGTATTCTGCGCCAAAATGACCAGCACGCAGCGGAGCGAGAGTGCAAACAATATGCTGAAAATGTACATGCCACCGTCAAGCCCGATGCATGTGTTCGTTCATCAGTACATGAGTCTTCAATTTGACAGGGAATCAGATGAGAGCTACCAAGAAAAGAGGACATGGATTGTAAGCAAAAATATATTTGCATCACCTTTAATTTTTTTCTCTCTCTCTCATTTGAAGGTTTATTTATGTACTTTTGTTCTCTTCTCAGAGTGGAGCTGTGATGAGGACAAACATTGCTATCGAGAGGCATGCAAGTAAAATGTATACAAGGAGGATGTTTGAACAATTTGGTGAGCATCTGTTTGAAGGGGGGTCGTACCAGGTCGAGGAAGTGGAAAAGAAAAGAAGCATATCGCAAGGCACTACAACGCCGAAAGACGAGAAAGGTGGAGTAAGGTGGAATATGAGGTGACAATATCAGACGAGGGGGATTGGTCCGAATGTGAGTGCGGGCAGTTTGCCCACATGGGAATGCTTTGCTGCCATGCATTGAAGGTTTGTTGATAGCTATGAACTTATCTATGGGTTGTCAACTTGTCATCGCTCGTCCTCGATATCAGACATTGCATACTTACATAATAGCTAATTTGCACAGGTGATGGGCCACATTGGCGTACAGGAGATACCCAAACGACACATTCTAAAAAGGTGGACAAAAGATGCTAGGGACATCTTGCCACAACACATTGCTCAGTTCCAAAAAGACCACGCTTCTCATCAATCTTTTATTTGCCGGAACTCAACTCTGTACCTGCACGCTATGGAGCTGGTGAGGATTGGGGACTCATTGGTCCCTGCATACGAGCTTGTGCTTTTTTTTGGGAGGATGAAAGACTTAATCGCACTCCGATGGCGGAAAACAGAGATGGACTAGGTATCAAGGACATGATAGCTGTTGAAGCAAATAGGAAAAACAATGTTTCCGCTGTGGCATTCCTGGACAAGGACACTGAAATGGTTGACAATGAGAACATCATGACTGCATCTGGCAGCTGGGACGCGCTCACTGCACTGTCAGCTCCAAGCAAGAAGCGTGCAGTTGGCCGGCCATGTTCGAGCAGAGATAAAGCCCCATACGAAGGGTTGAGCAAACAGACAAGGTTATGCAGTATATGCAACCTCCCAGGGCATAAGAGAACCACCTGTCCAGAGAGAGGTGATTTGCCAATGCCACCGCGCAAACCTGTTACGTCGTGCACGAGGCCTCTTGTCCCAAATGCATTTTAAGGCTTTCAAATAAACTTAAAATGACATGTGTAACACTAGAATAATCAACAATGTTGTACTTTGTGCCCTGTGGACGTAATTCAACACTTTGTTTCCTCCAGTCTGTAAACTGATTCTTTTCCAGTTAGAAGTTGAGTTTGTCTGAACGAATGAATCTGAATATTGCAACCACAATACTCTGCATTTTGGAATCTGAATCTTCCTCTTATGGCTGAGCGATGTTGAATTGCATATGAATCAGCAGATTGGTGCTGCATGCTGGTGACACAATAGAAGTTCCAAAAAAATTCTCATGGTGATTCCCTGCTGGCATTTTTTGAATATGGATTGCTGGTGCAAAAATTAATGCGTTCCTCCACATGTCAATGGCTTTGTCTCCAGGGGAGCGCACGTATGCGGGGCATGCATTCAAATTTGAAACACAATCTGGCGCTCGGATGTGGACTGCTCTCAGTACTTAAGCTGCTATGGGGGGCGTGGACGGGAGGGAGTGAAGTCTTCGCAAGTAGCTACCGCTCTGCTTCAACAGCTGCGTGTGACAACCATGGCGCCGGTGTTCAGTGAGCACCCGGGGGCCGGTTCGGCAAGCACAGGAACGTAACTGATCCATCCGTGCTTATCCTGATCCGCCACGGAGTGAACGCTCGGCACCGATTAAATGCGCGGGGCCCATCATCATATACGGAGTGCGAAAGACGGCAAAATACGCTCTGAAATATGTATGTACACGTCAATCCCGGGAAAGACCAACGGATGGGATTCCGGCCTCATCTGTGCCCACGATCAGAAACGAATTTTCGGAAATAGCACTACTACTAATCAATGTATCAAAATAGAAAGACCAAAGCCATTCCAAATACAAAAAACTTTTAGCCTTCGCACACACTAAAGATAGAGTAGTACTGCAAATCCATGCATGAACATTCTATTTATTACCCATGTTGCATCCTGCCAAGCATGACTACTTCGTCACTTTAGAGTGCAAAGATAATGAGGTGTGTGACTTCTCCATGACACTAGCAACCAACACCAAATTCCCATTAATTCTTAGTGCTTCACTCTGCGTTAGTGAGTTGTGCAAGGACAAGGCATGTTAGAGGAGTGCCTTTTTGTAGAAGTGCAACTAGCCAGAAAAAGTGTCTTACTTACTTCCTTTCTCTCCTACATAAAAAAGTCCTTACAAAATATTCTCCTGTCTTCCAGCCTAAGTACTTCAAGACATGATTATTATTTCCCTTGTATAGACTTGTTTGCATAGACTACCAGAGCAATGCTAGCTTCATTAGTGACTATAACTTTCGGAGGATGATTCAAAGCATGTAGTCACTCACTATATTAGTGACTGCAACTTTGGCAATACCATCATCCAACCCGTCTAAGCAACATCCAACGGCCAAAGATCCGCAATCACCCCCTCTAGTGCCTCCCTCCACCTCTTTACTATGCAGCCCACTGTTGCGAGCTCTTCCTTAGGCACTTATGATATAATGATATCTCTTCCTTTTGGAGAAATCTGAGAAGAGGCAGGCAATGGACGAGGTGAGAACCAAGGAGCCAAGCTAGTTGTGCTTGGAGTCAGTCCTCACCCGCAAGGTACCAATGCAGCATTGTCCACGAGGCCATCGTGCACACCATCAATTTTGTCCCTTTGTTCATGGTGTACCCCGATAATGTTTTCTGTGTGTGCTTTTTAACTGACGACGCATGATATTGGCAAACATCAAACGTCTCTTTCTAGCATTCCTGATGCGGTTGCTCAACATTAGCATGGCTATAGTCCCAGATTCCCATTAGCCCCGAGGAAAATAAATAATTAATGGGCAGAGGTGAGCTCCTTGGGCCGCTTTGCGCAAAAGAAGAAAAGAAACTAGTATGTTGCTTTTGCTTAAGAAAGTGATAAAATGGATTTGAGGATAAAAAGAATTACATTTTATTAAATAAGAATTTGAATTCATGTCCTGCAGTATTTTGCAAAAAGAAAAAAGAAATACTATGTAAAACGGGACATCTTAGATCAAGATCTTGTGTTTGAAGAAGATCAACACCACGCCGGCGACACAGAGAGCACAACGCCGTCGTTTTGTAAGGAAAAAAAATAAATCATCATGGCCGAGGCATGCGATCTGTTGTGGAAGTAGAAGCCACGGCGGCAAGAATTATGAAGAACAAACTTTGTTCAGGCTACCTTTGTGATTCAAAAACAAATCCCATCCCATTTCTCCTACGTGACGGCCGACGGATCACACAGAGCGAGCAGCAAGGCCCCGTGTGGAGGCATCGCACGGCCAGTTCCTCTCATGGCGGCACGAGCTGTCAGAACCTGTCGTGGCTGCGTGACGTGACGAGCTCCCTTTGCGGCGGTCCGACATGCAGATCTATTCTAAGGCGCCACGGCGAGGTCCTCTGAGACAGCGGGGCGACCTCCTCCTAGTCCATAGTGCCACGGCGGGCTCCTCCAAGGCAGTGAGGCGACCTCCTCGTCCTGAGTAATTATGGCGTCTCACTCATCAGCGTCATCCGCGTGGCAGTTCGTTGTGCACCGGACCATGCTTCTGGCTGACAGAGACGGCCAGTTTGCCTGGAGTTAATTGCACGGAAGTACTACATTTGAGGCAAGTGTGACGAATCAGTACCACTATTCGGTTTTTTTGCACGTCAGTACCATGTCTGGGGCAGTCTGTTACAATTTGGTCTAAACTGCGTATAACAGTGTATTGACGTTGTATCTGGCCGTTGGAGCCCACCTGTCAGCAGCTGATGTGGCATGTTCTTTTGCAAAAAACACCCATAGTTTTTACTTAATCGCGCATATATCCCTTGTTTGTGAAAAAGGGTCCTGCCAAAAAAATCTACTCAAATAAAACACGCGCGCTACCGCTGGTATTCGAACCGGCGCCGTGCCGTACATGCAACTAACTTAGGCACCACTACGCCTCAACATCGACTGATTAAAGTACATGTCATTACAGTATTTATACTATTAATTTAAACGTTCCGCCTTTTCTGTATATATGTTTTTTGGGTCGTGGCAGCGGGCCCATGTGGGTCCCACTCGTCAGTGGGATGGAAGAAATAATTCGATACTAATAAAAAGATTGAGGGCCAGGCGGGTTTACCAGCGAGTAATTTGACAAAATTGATGTAAGAAAAATATGTTATTTTTATGTTCACATTTATTATAATATTTTTCCGTTGAGAAAATAAATGTGAGAAAAATTTAAGATTACCCTGAAAGGTAAATAAAGTGCTTGTGCACATGAAGAAAAATGTTCAGAGCATTTTTGGAAAATGTTGAACGCGTATTTAAAAATTGTAAATGTATTTTTTTAAATGTTGGTCATGCATTATAAAATTTATTATGACTACACAATAATTTTCAATACATGTTGTCAATTTTTTGAGTATCTGTGCGTTTAAAAAAATATAATCAATATACACAGTAACTGTGAGTTGGGCATATAATTTGTTTAATTGCGTATTTGAAAAATATAATCAGGATGGACAGTAATTGTGCATGGTTCTGCTCCTGAGTGAAAACACATGAATTTTTCTTACATTTTTTTAATCTAGATAAATTTTAGAAAAAAGTTCATGCTTAGCACTAAATAATACTAATCCACATAAAATCTTGTGTGCGTTTTTTCAGCAACAAATCTTGTGTGCGTGGGCTCTAGTATGGTGCTTGGCACCAAATAAATCTTGCGTGCGTTGGCTCTCGTCTGGTTGTTGGGCCGTGCTGTGGCCCACATGACGCTGATTCCTCTTGCTCGAGCGGATCGAGAATTCAAGGGCGAGGCGCAGGGGCGGCTCAGCTTGAATCCGGCGGCGGCGACTTTGGTCAGAGGAGATTCGGCGGGGCGGCGCTGTTCGGAACGGGTCGCGGCGGAGTGCATATCCGGCGGCGGCGAGCTTGGTCGGACGAGATCCGGCTGGGCGGCGCTGTTCGGATCGTCGGCGAGCTTCGTTCATGTTCACCGAAGAGAGAGAGAGAGAGAGAGAGAGAGAGAGAGAGAGAGAGAGAGAGAGAGAGAGAGAGAGAGAGAGAGAGAGAGAGAGAGAGAGAGAGAGAGAGAGAGAGAGAGAGAGAGATGAGAGCAAGAGGGAGCTCGGGAGGAGAGGTAAGGAGGGATAAGGGAGAGGGGCATTGGTGCTCTGCCGAGCCAGAGACGGGGCTCCGGCGAGGGGAGGCCGGCGAGGTCGAGGCAGCGGGCTACGAAGTTTGCGTGATTAAATTTAAAACAATGGGGTTTTCTGTAAAAATAATGCCACGTCGGCTCCTTACAGGCGGGCCCTGTCTGTCAGATACACCATCAATACTTATTTATACGAAGATTAGATCATTTTGTAACACACTGTCCCAGACATAATACTGATGTGCAAAAAAACCGAATAATGGTACTGATCCGTTAGACCTGCCCCAAATGTGGTATCTCCATGCAATTAACTCGTTTGCCTGTGAAGAAGCAAAGTATGGGGACAAATTAATTCTATTTTCTTCTTGACTGGGAGCGCTCATTCGCTGGAAATGGGTTGGTGGTTGCACCAGTTCCAAGCCATATTGTCAGAGTTTTCCCTAGGCCTCTTATTCCCAGACAAATGTGTACCCGCTGTGCGTGGGCATGATCGAAGTTCTTCGTTCTTCATATCGTAGAATGGGCAGCTGACTATGACAAGCTTATGTTGTGGCCATCTGAACCAAAAGACTAATTACGTACGCTACAATATCCAAGAGATATAGAATACAAAGCGCTGTATATATATGGCTGATCGATCAAAAGAGTTGGTTCATATAAGATGGAGTGAACAAAAAAATTGATGGCTATGCATAAGGAACACCGAAATATCAGCTTTTGATATGTCATAAATTAGACTTATGGTTAGCAGTTCAATAGCAGGTACTAGTATGCCTACCATCCACCATATGTTGTTGGCTCTCGTGTTTGTGACTCAACAGCCATTGCATTTTAGGCTGTAATTCGTGTGCCTCTGCCGATGCCACCTCACATGGTCATTTTTTTGACAAAGAAAATATATTAATATCGAGGAGATATCAATTACACCCAACCTTTGTACCAACAAGATGTCTAAAAACATCAAGGATACACACAGCCAAAAAAGAAAATAAAGAGAACCGAAGAAAAAAGACCCTGCCATAGTGATCAATCACTAGCAACAACAACACTCTAACCACTGCCGAAAACAACACTCGGATTACAAAAGAGGTTCTCCAAAAGCAACAACTTCAAGAAGGAAACAATGCACAAGTGTTGTCGTTACCCGATCGAAGATCTTGAGTTTTCATCCTGGAGAAAGTCCGAATTCACCCAAAAACAATGCCTTCAACAAGGTCATTGCCAGGAACAACTAGTAAAGGCCAGACCTTGGATTTTCACCTTGGGAATCGAGACTCGGTACTTGAGGAGCACCACCAAATTTGCAATCCTCCAGTATTGCCGTCCCCGCTTGCCGAGGCTGCTATTGCAAGTCACCAAACACCTAGCACACAGTCTTCAATGCATCCAATACACCGTTGCGCCAACTCTTTGAGACATCCAATCGCAGCTGCCATGATTTACACTGCCTCTATCAATGCCTTGGGAATCTTGACTTAGACGTGTCACATGACTCGAATAAGAAAGCGAAGTTTCGCGCCGAACCCTTGAAGCCGTGATGGTTAGTAATGTGAGCGCACGCAACCGCGATCTTCCGATATAGATATCCAGGGATGCCAATCCGTATAGATCTCCACAATGAGGAAGACCTGAGAAATCATGTCGCCTTGGCCTGCAGCCATCCTGTGGCGGCACCACACCCGAGACCAGTTTGTACGTCGATCGGGCGGCACCCATGGGAAAGGGTCACCAACAGCACACCCAGACCCAGACCCAGTGCCCGGTGTCAACAAAGGGGTGGTGCGCCGGCAGGCTAGCCCGCCGCTGATCTTCTCCACGCAGGAACCGAGTGCATGTGCATGGCCCTGATGGTGGAGCGACATGCATCCAGCCTAGCAATGGTACATGCGTTGCATGCTTGGCATGCATGAGGCTTGGACGAACGAATCTTGCTGCGTATCTTGTGCGACGCAGCCGTGATCCGCGGAGATGACTGCAGATCCAAAGACCGGTGGCCTGCCAGATCGTGAAGCTGCTGGCGGCCAGATCGCGATGCCTTCGGCCGCAGCCAGATCAAGAGGCCGGGAGGCAGGACGACGATGACCAGATCGGAAGCATTCTTGATAGGGTTGAGTTGAAGACCGAAAAGCTAGAGAAAGAAAAAAGACGAGTGGACATGCCCCGCCGCCGCCGTCCGCCGTGCGACGGCCTCCTCCGGCGGCGGAGTGGTGAACTGGGAGACGGGGAAGGGCCTTGTAAGGTCCCGGCGGCAGCGCCTCCGAAGTCGCCCTAAGCGACCCGGGAGGCAGTTCAGGGATATGTCCAAACAAAAGATACTATCGTTAAACCCATTAAGTTACTAGTAGAATGCCCGTGCGTTGCCACGGGCTTTTGAAATAGTCACAGATAGAGACAATATACCGCGGTCACAATTGCATAATAATTGAAATCCACTTAACTTGTAATGTAAAGTGATAACAAAATAGCACATTAACAATGTATACATATAAAATGATGATCCAACTAAAAATATGTTACAGTTGTTTTATTTTGTAAAAAGAAAACCATTTTCATATTATTACAAAAAATATGTTGCATTTCTTTCGGAGCAAACAACCAACTATAATGTTCATATATAAATAATATGTCATCTGAAATTTCTTAAATCATTTTAATATATTTATATATTCTTTTGATAATTTTTAATTCTTTTTTATAGGCTAAGGAAAATTGTCCGACAAAACTTAAAAACATGCAAGCAATCCAACATAAACCAAGTATATTCGATTTCTTTTCTCAAAATTTTGATTTTTTTGTGATACTCTGAATATATGTAATAAGTATAAAAAACATTTATTCATATGATCCAATTTATATACTTTAGTGTATTTTTCCTTCGAAGAGCAAACGTCAAAGGCCCAAATTGGCTAACCAGCACGGCCAACCAGCACCCAACCTAGCAGTATTACTCCAAGTCATAAAGAAAGAACAGTATTACTCAAAATCCCGAAAAAAACAGTATTACTAAAAAAAAACCAACCAGCACCAGTCTCCCTCACTCTCTCCATTCCCGTAGAGTGCTTAGATCTCACCCACTCCACTCCCTCCGCTCTCCCCCCACAGCCGGCGACTTCATCTCCCACCGCCGCCCCCTCTCATCCCTTCCCCTCCACTCATCCGAAGTCGATCAGGTGTGCGCACAACCGGCTCCCTCGTTTCCCACGGCGGCGGCGGCGAGGTGCATGAACGCGGCGTGCGGCGCGCCCGCCCCGACGGCGGCGGGGGTGGGCGAGTGGAGAAGGACCGGCCGCTGCGATCCGGCGGCTTTGCCGTGCTCTGCGACAAGTGCGGGTACGCCTCCCCCTTCCTGCTACCACCTCCCTCCCCCCCCCCCCCCCCCCCCCCCTCCCTCACTCCGCGCTTCCTCTGCGGGTGGGTGCGGGCTCTGTTCCGAATGGACTGGCTGGCTCGCTAGCTCGTCGGCTGGACGAATCGATTCGTCTCGATGCTCTGCCTACCTTTGCCCCCTGCCTTTTCCTCTCGAGGAGAAGATGTTTTGTTCCTTGTTGTGGTTGGGCAATCTGTGGATTACCTTTTTGTCTTGCGCGTGTAGCAGTTTTTCAGAAAAGTGGAGTTGACTCGGCTGTAGCTAGCGTGGATACCTACCAGCGACATATAGAACAGATAATAAGCACTACTTGGTTGTGTGGAGCTCATGTCGAATTCAGATTTCTGTAATCGTTCAGTTACTTAGGGCCGACCCAAAATTGCTTGCGGCAGCTTTGCTAGGGCCGACCCAAAATTCAGATTTTCTACTGAGTGGTTAGATCTTCCTAGCTAGGGATGAATGAGCTCTGGCATGGTACTCCTACCAAGAATGGAGGAATACAGACGTCTAGCTCTATGCATGAATATTCGAGAGCATTACCGAGAGAAACATACATACAAAGGCTTAAGCAAGAGTATACTTTATAATTGACGCACTGCTTTGTCAAATACCCTGCTTCTTTCATGATTTAGACAATTGTATTGTATCTGACAAGATTTTGAAATAACTCATACAAAATGAGATGGTGCCCTGCCCCATTGACATAGTTAATAACGCTATTGACGATCACCTAGCCAAGAGGCTCACCGAACTGTGTGGTTCCGAGAACAAATTAGTTGTGGGAAGTTCTGAATATAAAAGAATAATTGAAATGAACCTAGTTAGTATACTTTGTAAGCTTTCTTGTTGCTTCTGTCTGGGTGAACAGTACTGACCACCACCTGCTTTTTTAGGGAATAGCCTGTCTTTATGTTGATGTTCCGGATTGTGAGATCATAATTTGGAGTCAGATGAATCCCGTGCGTACTTTACTTGGTTTCCCGACAGGAGACATGACTATTGTGCTGCTATATGAAGCACCCGTTGGCATTGCAATTTTCTCTTTTGATGGGGACTACCTCAATGATCCAGCAAAGGTTCTTATTTTTTCCTTGCTGATGCTCCTTAAGATTTGGCTGTCATCAATGACAAACTCAAGATCATCTAATCGATTACTCTGCTTTTTCTACATGACTTTTGGTAATGCTTGCCACCGCTTGCTAGTAATGCTCCCATTTTTTAATCATTGATCCTGCCTCCTTTCATGATTTAGACAATTGTGTTATACCAAATTTCCGTTCGATTTTCTCATGTTCTGCTCACTCTAAGGAAGGTGGGTAGATGATTGTCAAACTTCTGGGCTGTTATGGAGGATCCTACAGGTGGACGGCTGGGCGACGTGCTGATTCTCGGTGGAAGGGAGCGAGGAGGCGGAGAGTTCGATCAGAGAAAGCAATTGTGCAATCTCTTTCTCCAGGTAAGTGATACCCTGACAACAGTTTGATACTATTGTTGTATTTGATTCCTTTCGCTTCAGTTACAGGCTATAACTATCCTGCAAGATGGTGGGACGAATCAGAAGTCCACCAACCGCTTGCACGTGTCATGCGTGTTTGTCGGAACAGATTTGCAGCTACCCCTATCCTCTCCATATCAGGTTCTCCCTACAACCTCTTCTTCATGGAGTACGTTTGATTCTGCCATCGCAATACATTTTCTGCCAGTCCACTTCTTAAATCTAGAGATTTAAAAAATGTTGTACCTAGAACAACATCAGTTGTCTGGCTTGGAAATTTCATGTATTGGTCGATGCAAAGCTTAAATATAGATGTTGTGCTCCAGATACTAAAGCTTTATATGATCTGGCTGTTCTACTGACATTTTTCTCTTAAATTGTACTCATTACTTCAGAGAAAGATGGATGGTCGTATGTACACCAATCTGGATCAACAGAGCTTACTACGTTGCATTAACCATACCTTTGTGGTCGTCAACTGAAATGGATTATTTTTTTCAAGTATTATTTCATGGATTACTGTTTGCTATTCCATTACTTGGTGGTATGATCTGTATTCCCTTTTTAAATGCATTGTATAATTATGTGTTCTCTATTATCCTTGACAATAGAACAATAATTGATTTGAATTCTTTCCACCGGTCTGTGTCAAAGCTCCCGACACCGCATCTATTGATGACACCACACACCACTTGAGGATGCTTCGTTTTCTCACTCAAGCACAACGTGAGCATGCCTTCACTCTTTGATGACTTTTTTAATATGCACCGGAGGCGGAGAATAAATTTGATACACCAAGTATTTTTGGTGATTCGAGAGTGTCAACTATACTTCAGGAAGAACATTTAGTGATTTCCAAAATGTACATAAGCATGTGCAGAATATCATGTAATGCAGCATGCTCATTTTAGTTTTTTGTATTGCAAGTAATATGTTAGGGTCGTGTATATAAATGTGCTCTAGGTTGTAACAACTCACAATTTTTTGATGACTTAAATTTATTCTCATGCATCTGAATCACCATTTGATTCACTAATAATGCACACATGGCGCTTCCACTTTAGTACATTATTTGCTATCACATGTATATAATATAGTTGTCCTTTTTTTTCTTGCAACTTATTTTCTTAAAATTCCCGCTGCAACGCGCGGGGTATCTTCTAGTTTTGTTATATTCAGGGCTGTACCAACTTCTAGTAAATTTTAACCTTTATTTATGTTTTTTTTCACTTAAAGCAAATGCTCCTCTTTATCCAGGTTAACGACTATTGTTAAGGAAGCTCATCGCTTGCATCAAATCGAATTGCGTGAAAAGGAACATTTGAAGTTCTTGCGCCTTCTTCTTAAGGATTTTATGATTAAATATGGCATTGACACTGAGAATTGGATTCTGGTCCAATTTGCAACAGCTCTGAAGATTATTGTTTTATGCCCCTGGAGCATCAGGTATGTCTGCATGCTTAATTCACTCATTTTTTTGTGCAGTAGGAGTAGTTGCTAGAAATTTACTGAATTTTGTTTCCAGTAGATGCACTGAATTTCAAAGAAAGAGTACTCTAGGAGTACATGGAGTTGATGCACTGAATTTAGTTTGCAGTAGATGCACTGAAATTTACTGAATTTTGTTTGCAGTAGGAGTATTTGCAGTTCTGAACTGCTAGGAGTACTTGTAGAAGCACTTTGCTGGTGCACCATGCATATAACTTGAGCAAAGTGTCCTCTGAATTTATATGCACCTAGCACTTCTGTTCATGCCCTCATCTGTTCATGGCCCAGGAGTAAAAGAAAAGGAACACACATAAATAAGCTACTTCTATACCATTAATCCAGTGGGGTATATCATTGTTGCTTTGACCATCTGTACCATCAATTATCGAAGAACCAATGGCCACATTTCATTTTGATTAACAGTGACTAATTTAACTTGAGATGCAAATAACCAATTGGTGTAACTGGAGTTCTAATACCAAAGATACTCATCGGTCACAAAAATGACATAGTAAACAAAAATAAATAACATTGACTGTTCCTGATTTGTGGCCACATCATAAATATTTCTCTAATGTAGAACACTCTAGTGGAGTCTAGTTTTACAAGAACGGAGTGATCAAGGCAGTGTGTAATATTTGTGCAGGAAAACAAAGCCGGGTTTAGATGTAGTAGATGATTGATTACAAAACAACAAAAGAATAATATACATAAGCAAACCAGCAAAACGAAAAATAATGTCACATACAACAAAATTTGGCAACTTGCAAAGTCACAAATCCGAGGCAATATTATTAATACTTGCCTTGTAGTATAAACATAATAAAGTTCAATTGCAAACATCAAAAGATAGAGATATGTACAAAGGCACCAAAGAGCACCAAATTACCTGTAGCATAAGAGTAAATCCTCTCACATATTTAAGAGCGGACTTCAGGCTGTAAGGACTTCCTTATAGACGATGTTCTTCATCGAGGTCTGTAAGGACAAGGCAGGTCGTTTTCGCTTCTTAGATTTACCGCTTTGCTTCTTGGCATTCTCCTTCTTCTCAATGAGGATCTTTATATTTCTCTTTGCGGTGGCTCGAGACAATGCGACATAGAGTTGACCATGAGAGAACACCGGATTAGGTAGGTACACGCCAACAATCGGAATCGTCTGGCCTTGAGCCTTGTTAATCGTCATAGCAAAGCTAAGCCTTACAGGAAATTGCTTCCTCTTGAACTTGAACGGAAACATGTCGTTGTCAGACGGGCATAGGGGTATTCGAGGAAGGAATACCCTCCTACCTGCGTGTTGTCCGATCACGATTTCTGTGTCGATGGCGTTCCTCTCAAAACCTCGCACCACAAGCCTCGTCCCGTTACACAGACCATTAGCCGGATCAATATTCCTTAGAAGTATGACAGGGCAGTTGAGCTTCAGTTTGAGTGCATGCGGAGGCAGACCGTTGGGAGTCAATCCATTTAGGAACTCGGGAGCATAGTAGCCATACGGGTCGTCTTCTGCACTGTCAAAGCTATGGTAGATTACTTCTTCTCCCCGAAAACGCTCTACCATGCGTATGTTTATCTTGTCGACGTTGTCGTTCGTGGTGGAGAGGATTGCGCGTGAAGTCATGTAATTCGGATCGGACATGTTGTCATCTAGTCTCGGAAACACATGGTCAATCAGCTTCTCCAGGTCGTCACCCTCGCCTGTAGACGACACACAAATATCTTCAGGGAGTCGTATGTTTCCTTGATCATCAACTTCCTCGGTGCCATTGCCCACCCTTAGCAAGTAATCCGCAAACCAGGTGTCATTATGAGCCCTCATGTTGGTGACGAGCCTTAGCTGGCGCATACCCTTCCAGAGGTGTGAACTTCGGAGGGTTGCATCGATTATCTGACCCCGGGACCCCCTCCTGACGACCGGAAGCACCTGCCTAAAGTCCCCGCCAAACACAACAGTTTTTCCTCCAAAGGGTCGGTCCCGTCTTCCCATGATGTCGCGCATGCTGTTGTCCAGTGCCTCAACTGCCTGTCGCTTAGTCATGGTGGCCTCGTCCCATAGTATCAATGAAGGACGGTCAATCAACTATGTTACATGACGCAAGCTGGTTGGTCGTGATGAGAATTTTTTTAGATTTTCTTTAAACGAAGATATGGATTATTTTTAAATGTATTTTTTCCTTTTCAGATGGAGGTGAACGTAGACCAGGACTATTTTTCTAAATGGAAACGTGCGCACAGCTTTCTCTCAAGCAGAGCAACGTGTGGCGTCATATGGCGGCAGTGGACACTCTAGCGGGCATGTCGTGTTGACGTTTATGTTATAGTTGTATGCTAATGACAGCCTCGACGCTCCCACGCTCCACGCTCCCACACCGGCGGCCATTCCGGCCCCGACGTCCATGACCTCTCACATCGCTAGCCACTCCGGCTCCGCCGCCCACCTCATGGCCTCCCCATCTTGCCCCGTCGGTGGTGGCCGGAACCGCGAGCTCCGCGGGCTCGAGGCCAACCCTTCTCCGTCCAGCCCCAATGCCCATGGCACCACGCCTTCCTACCATTTAGAAATCCACCGTGTTCATCTGATGAATGAGCTAGGCCCGAGAAGGAGCTAAACCCATGCCTACCGTCCAACATATGTTGCTGGAGCGAACCAATTTGTGGTTAGATAGTTAGGAGGAGAGTGAAATTCGCCCACAAGTGTTCAAGTCCTAGACTTACACTAGTAGAAAAAGGGTCATTTGTTCCGGTTCATAAGGCCCATCTGTCCCGGTTGGGGAACCGGGACTAAAGGGTCGTTACTAATGCCCTAGGCCTTTAGTCCCGGTTCTTATACTAACTGGGACAGATGGGCCTCCACGTGGCCGGTGCTGCGAGCCCAGGCAGGAGGCCCTTTAGTCCCGGTTGGTGGCACCAACCTGGACCAATAGGCATCCACGCGTCAGCTGTTCAGGGGCTATGGTTTTTGTTTTTTTTCTGAAGGGGGTAGATTTGGGGGTTTTGTATGGTTAATTAAGGTGTTTCATATATTGTGTTAGGTAGCTAATTAATTAATAGAGAGAAGTGTCCTCTCTTATCTCCGTGCTTGGTCGACGCTACGTATTATACGTATAGAGAGGCCCTCGACACGCTAGCCAGTAAGAAAATGAAGGAAACCATTAAGTACAGAAGTTCGTCATGCATAAGGAGAGAAGTGATTGACCTCTTCTTCTCCGAGAGATTGGTCGAACAACAAGTTTTCATATTATCTATCCGACGCTACTGGCTACATACATATACAATATGTAAGATCTCTTACAATCCCCTAGCATCTGAAATCAAGTTCCACATGGTATTCTCCAGCTTTATTGATGACGTGGTCAAGAAAGAATCCCGCTAATTCCTCTTGAATTGCTTTCATGCGATCTTCTGGTAGGAGTTCATTCCGCATCTCCCACGTCTAATTTCAAGAAGGGGGTTAATACATATATATGAATGAAACTCAACAAAAATGATGGTGTAATAAAATGAAATTGTGAATATTATTGCTTACGCACATCAATTGTCTTTTAGAGTAGCCCCGCTTATCTTTGCAAGTCGCGTTGTAGATGAACTCGCACGCGTAGTATCCACAGTAATCATTTCCTTGTTCCTGCCACAAGTACTTTATGAGAAATAGAGGTCAATCAAACTGATAATGAAGCATTATAAATGGCATTGATGAAAGTAGCTAGAATCAACAGGAGATGCGCGGAACTAGCTAGCTAGTAGTACTTACTTTCGGGTATGTATATCGCAGCTCCTTTGGCAGTCCTGGAGCTTCTTCGGTGAACTTTTTCCAAACCCTGCAAGACAAAGAAAATAATTATTACTTGAGATATTAGGGAAATGAACAAAAAGTTGCCGATATGGTGCGATAATGATCGATTGAACTTACTTGTTGAGAATTTTAGTCATATCCGCATAGGTCTCGGGATCTTTTCGTCTCGAGTCTAAGACGGTTACTAGTCCCTGCTCAAGCTTAATCTCCAGGAGAATATAGTGGAAGTTGCGCACGCATGCATAACTCATCAATTACATTACTATAACCTCGCTCGAGTAATAAGGGAAACCGAATATGCACAAGACAGTAACACTCACTCGAAGTTGTAAGGAAAGAGTATTTTATCTTTGTTTTGATTTATTATCAATGATTTGAGCAAGTTGGCCTCAGCATCATCGGCGTTATTTTTAACCTGAAATTCATCTATGAGATTTGTGTTAATGAACCCAATATCATACATTTTTGCTTTTCTGCACTCGACGATCTTCAATCTGCATAATATAGTGAGGATAATCATATATACATGCAATGAAAGAGCTGAGCTATATATAGAGACTTAATGACAGAAGTACGTAGTACTTACAGACAGTAGCAAGTGACCATTAATTTATCGAGGGCCTTTTGATTGAACCACTGGAAGAGCTCCTCAAATGGAACAGTTAACAAATCAATTCCAACGAGGTCGTGCTCCTCTTTAACTCTCAGATACAAAGTATTCGTCCCCCCAGACTCTCTGTAGGTTTTCATGTACCAATCATGGAATCTTCGCATCATCGTTGTTAGAGGATTTTCATCTTTGACAAGAGGCTTCCCGTAATGGTATTGGTGTTCTTCCACCTCCAAGAAATTATAATGTACATCGTCGGGCAGGTAATCTTCAAGATTGCTATAACCGGGCACCATCCTCGGATCATTAGCGACGATATCGCTAGACACCTTGAGCGGGGGGCACGATTGGTCCTCTTGTTCGCCGAGCTGGACAATTTTTTTCTCAACTCGTCGTTCTGCTAACCTTCGATCACTGATAGTATTTCCCGACCGCTCTGCTTTTATATATACCTTTGCAGTAATGCGCTCATAGTTGTTTTTCAGCGGAGACTTTGGTGGTTTCCTCAGGGCATCGATAGTGCGCTTTGCTTTCACCCGGTCTACCTTCTCCTCCGGAGATGGATGTATATTTGCTTTCATCCCTTCAAAGAAGTCCTTCACTTCTTTTTCCACGATCTTCGCGTTTTCTTCCACGGTCCTCTCGTATGGTAACTTCTCTAGAGGCTTGAGAGGTGGACCAAATTTGTATTGCCTCCCGCCTCTGGCTGTACTGCTAGACGCTGAAGCAGACGGAGCGGCTGCGGCTGTTTTCTTTCGTGCTTGCTTACGAGGCGGAGGAGAAGGACTACGACGCGCTGGAGCAGCCGGGGCGGCGGCGGGTCTCTTCCACCCTTGCTGGCGAGGCGGAGAAGGAGGAGGCTGGTGGCTGCTCGGGCGCGCCGGCGCAGGCGAAGAAGGAGGTGGAGTGCCGCCACGCGCCGGAGAAGGAGGCTGAGTGCCCTGATCACTCGCCGGAGGAGGAGGCAGTGGAGGAGGCAGAGTGCCCTGACTCGCCGGAGAAGGAGGAGGCGGAGGCGTCCAGTTCGGAAGGTTGATGAGCTCCTTCCGCCATAGGCATGGAGTCTTCAGATAAGAACCCAGCCGAGTCTCCCCGTCACCCGTAGGGTGGTCAAGCTGGAGGTCCTCAAATCCTTTTGTGATTTCATCCACCATCACCCTAGCATATCCTTCTGGAATCGGCCGGCACCGAAAAGTTGAGCCAGGTTCAGGAGGTGCAACAGAGCCAACAGCCGCCTTGACTTTAAATTCCATCCACTACGTCATAAGGTGGCAATTCTGAGACTCTGTGATAGAATCCACGGGGTAGCTAGCAGGAGCCGTGAAGACAGGCTCCTGAAGCAGCTCCGTGGAAGCCACGCTGCTTCTCCGCTGAGATGGCAGGGTAGCTTCGGGTGTAGCAGCTTCGGCAGGTCGCGTGCTGCGGGCCTCATCTCGTTCCTCTAGCGCTTGTACCCTTGCATGCAGCGCCTATAGTTGGGTCAACTTCTTTTTCTTCTTCCTCTCCCGGCGTTTGTAACCGCCTGCGTCGGGAAATCCAGCCTTGCATGAAAGGGAGCCTGGCATGCCTCGGGTACGTCCGGGGTGCTCAGGATTCCCGAAGGCCTCTGTGAGCTCGTCGTTCTCTCTGTCCAAAACGAACGTCCCTTGTTGTGCCTTTCGATATACTCCTGAAGCTTCTCGATGGGTGTGTTCAGCTGCTCGTTGGTCCAAACGCACTTTCCTGTTACAGGGTCCAATTTTCCCCCAACCCCGAAGAACTAAGTCCTGCAATGGTCTGGCCAGCGTCGCGTCTCTGGTTCGATCCCTTTATCAATGAGGTCATTCTTAGCCTTGTCCCACAACGGCCGGGCTTTCAGGTAGCCACCTGACCCCATGCGATGATCATGCTTCTTCTTTGCAGCATTTTTCTTGTTTGTCGCTGACATCTTCGCTACTCTCTCAGATTTCTTCTTGGTGACAAATGCGGGCCACTGATCTTTTATCTTCTTAAATTGGCCGATGAATTCTGGAGTCTTGTCTTGGTCGACAAACGATGATTTCAGCTCATTCTTCCACCTCCTGAATAGCTCAGCCATCTTCTTAAGAGCATAAGCCTTGATCATTGGCTTTTTAACTGGATTCTTTGGATCCTCCTCTGGCGGGAAGGTGAAATTTTCCTACAGCGCGGTCCAAGGATCAACTTTCTGCCTATCGCTGACATAAGACACTTGAGAGTCTTTGTCCTTAGGCTTCAACCATTGCTCGATGCTGATCGGGATCATGTCCCTAACTAGAACCCCGCATTGAGCATTAAATTTTTGCTTGGTCCGGAGGGGTTCAATCAGTTGGCCAGCGCGATCAATTTTGATGATCTTGTACCTTTCATCCGCGCGCAACTTTCTCTTCAAGCCTCGTCTCGTTACCGAAGTGTTGCTCGATCCGGAGGGCTAGAAAAGAAGAAAAAGAAGAGAGTTAATATGTGTACATACCAAAAACAATTAATGCATCAATTAGCTATAGTCAGCACAAGCTTAATTAATTAATATATATACCTGGCCGGACTCCGTTCGGTCACCGGAGCCGTCATCACGGTGTCCTTCCCCCTCCATTCGGTCACCGGAGCTGACATCACGGTGTCCTTCCCCCTCCATTCAGTCACCGGAGCCGTCATCATGGTCTCCTTCCTCCTCCATTGTTTGATCATCATCGTCGTAGTCTGCTTCTTCATCATGTCTTTCCATACCATCGGTGCATGTGTCGTTGAGAAGCGACAAGACGACATCACTTCCGTGTGCGATTATCTCCCCCAACACCGCTTCTGTTGCTTCGTCTCAGGGGTGCGGATCCATAGTTTCTGCAAATATTTACAACATGGAAATTATTATTCAAACATGACAGATTGATATATTAGTGGAAAACGTAGAACTAGCTAGCTAAGCAAAATAAGGAATCATATTAGTGGCTTGGCCTCGATGCTTCTCTAGGGTTTGGGGTGGCCTCGACAACGCTTCAAGGGTCCAGGGTGGCCTCAACAACGCTTCAAGGGTTCGGGGTGGCCTCGACGACAACGCTCTTTTAACTTGGTAAATTTGGGTGGCCTCAAGAGAGTTTGTCGATTGGGTAGGGGCGCGGCGGGAGGGGGTAGGAGACCGACATTGTTTTTTCTAGGGTTTGGGTGTCCTCGAGAGTTTTGGTCGAGCGAGAGGGCCGGGGGTGTTCCCGACGCCCCCCTCACTTTAACAAAGAACTACCTTAAACAAAGACTTGCTTCGCCGCCGGTGCTCGATCGGTGCGACGCGGACTCATCGGTGGAAACACTTTATGAAAATGCGGTGGTTGCCGGGTCGGGCGATTTTCTTTTCCTTCTTCATTTTTTCCTTTGTTTTTTCTTATATGTTTGTTTTTGTTTTCATTCTACATTTTCGTACATACGAAAAAAAATAAAGTTTCTATACAAAAGTGCACAATTTTTATGAACAAATTACAACATCTAAATTAACTATACATCTAAATAAATATAACTACACATCTAAAATTTTCCTAATCTTAAAACTAAACTAAACATAAACTAAAATAATATAACTACACATCCATCCATACATACATACACTACATATACATCTACATTATATATGAAAAAAAATCTAACTTTTGCATATTCATTTATGAACAAATTACAACTACTCAATTAACTACACGTCTAAACTACACATCTAAATTAGGAAAATTCATATGAGCTCACTAAGGGGGCGGCGATCGACGAGGAGGCAGAGCATGCACGGGGGCGACGGTGAGGGGCGCGGCGATGGTAAGGGGCGCGGCGACAGGCAACGATGAGGCAGGGGGCGGCGACGGGAGACGAGGAGGCAGGCCGGGGGCGGGTGGGGCGCGGCGACGGGCGTCGAGGAGGCAGGGGCGCGGGGCGGCGACGGCGTTTAGGCGGCGCGGGACGGCGTCGGAGGCAGGGCGACGACGGCGACGGTGAGGCGCAGAGGGGCAGCCTGACGGCGTCGTCGGGGTGGGGAAGACGAACTGAATGAAGAATTTCACAAGTGCCAGTTATATAGATGAAGCAATGGTCCCGGTTCGGGCACCAACCGGGACGAATGCCACCTTTAGTACCGGTTGGTGCCACCAACCGGGACCAAAGGCCTCTTTTCAGCAGCCTTTGGTCCCGGTTGGTGGCACCAACCGGAACTAAAGGGGGGGGGGGTTGGTGCCACCAACCGAGACCAAATGCCTTGTGCTGCCGGCGTCAAAAGTTTAGTCCCACCTCGCTAGTTGAAAGAGCTCGAGCGTGGTTTATAAGCGCTGCTGCGCCCACCCTGTCGAGCTCCTTTTAACTGTAGGCTTTCGGGCCTAATCTGTCACTTGTGCCTATGGGCCTACTGGGGCAACCGTGGGCCTGAATCCTGGCCCAATGGGGTTTCTAGTCGTATTCAGGCTGTTGTGGCCTAGTAGGTGGCATTTTTTTCTAGTTTTTTGTTTTGTTTTTGCATTATTTATTTTCTTTTCTTTTTTGCTTTATTTCTTTAATTTTTTTGCTGTAGGGTCACTAAAATTATAGACTTTCTGTTAGTGCCATTAATTTTCAAATTTGAATTCTTTTAAATTAGTGTGAATTACTAGTTTGTGAATAAGTTTACTATAAAAATATATTTTTGAGTGATTCTTTTTTCCAGCTATTTAACATTATTGTGTTTTATCATTATATTAAATTTGGTAATTTTTAGGTAATTTTAAATCTGTATTTTAATCAAGAACAGATTTAGTTATTTTAGTTTTCTATTAAAGTTTTTAACAAAAAAATTTATTTATGAAAATTCTTTTTTTCATTAATGTTTTGAACAGAAAATACTTTGATAATTTTAGTTGCATAAATTTTCTATAAATGTAGTTTAAAAAATACTAGAGGTTTATAAAAACTTTTTAGTTGATTTCTTTTGCTATTAGATTTTTATAAAAACTTTTTAGTTTATTGTTTTTTCTATTGAAGAATATTATAGTTTTTTTTAGTTTATCATAACATAATATTATAATTGATTATTTTAAGTTCATTATTTTTGCTATTAGTTTATTCTTTTTGCACTAAATGACCCTAAAATTGAAAAGCACTACAAATGAACTCTAAAAAGGTTGAAAGTTGGCATGATATCATCATTTCACCCACATAGCATTTGCTAAAAAGTTGAGAGGGTTACGGCAAAAACTGGATGCATTTCGTGTATAAAATGGATAATCTCTTTCGAAGTATCAGGGTTTCGCACGAAAACTAATCTGTTACAAAGGGATTTCATTTTTTTGAACTTTTTTGAACTCCAAACTGTGTGTGTGTTCAAAATGCACCATTCAAAGCCACATCATCAATTTTCAACTCTTTCTGACTTCATTTGTTATTTTTCATGCATTTACTGATTTTTTAGCTGAATGACCTTGAAATTGAAAAGCACTACAAATGAACTCTAAAAATGTTGAAAGTTGGCATGGTATCATCATTTCACCCACATAGCATGTGATAAAAAGTTGAGAATGTTACGGCAAAAACTGGATGCACTTCGTGTATAAAACGGACAATCTCTTTCGAAGTATCAGGGTTTCGGACGAAAACTCATCTGTTACAAAAGGGATTTCATTTTTTTGAACTTATTTCAACTCCAGACTTTTTGTGTCTTCAAAATGCACCATTCAAAGCCACATCATCAATTTTCAATCCTTTCTGACTTCTTTTGTTATTTTTCATGCATTTACTGATTTTTTTGAGCTATAAGACCCTGAAATTCAAAAGCATTTCAAATGAACTCTAGAAATGTTGAAAGTTGGCATGGTATCATCATTTTACCCATATAGCATGTGCATAAAAGCTGAGAGGGTTACAGCAAAAATTAGATGCACTTCGTGTACAAAACAGATAATCTCTTTCGAAGTATAAGGGGTTCATACGGAAACTCATCTGTTACAAAGGGATTTCATTTTCTTGAACTTATTTGATCTCCAGACTTTGTGTGTGTTCAAAATACACCATTCAAAGCCACATCATCAATTTTCAACCATTTCTGACTTCATTTATTATTTTCATGCATTTACTGATTTTTTTAAGTTGAATGACCTTGAAATTGAAAAGCACTACAAATGAACTCTAAAAAGGTTGAAAGTTGGCATGGTATCATCATTTCACCCACATAGAATATGCTAAAAAGTTGTGAGGGTTACGACAAAAACTAGATGCACTTCGTGTACAAAAATGTACAATCTCTTTCGAAGTATCAGGGTTTCGAACGAAAGCTTATTTAGTGTGTTCAAAATTCACCATTCAAAGCCACATCATCAATTTTCAACCCTTTCTGACTTCATTTGTTATTTTGCATGCATTTATTGATTTTTTTAGTTGAATGACCGTGAAATTGAAAAGCACTACAAATGAACTCTGAAAATGTTGAAAGTTGGCATGGTATCATCATTTCACCCATATAGCATGTGCTAAAAAGTTGAGAGGGTTACGGCAAAAACTGGATGCACTCCGTGTACAAAACGGACAATCTCTTTCGAAGTATCAGGGTTTCAGACGAAAACTCATCTGTTACATAGGGATTTCATTTTTTTTGAACTTATTTCAACTCCAGACTTTTTCTGTGTTCAAATGCACCATTCAAAGCCATATCATCAATTTTCAACCCTTTCTGACTTCATTTGTTGTTTTTCATGCATTTACTGATTTATTTGAGCTATAAGACCCTGAAATTCAAAAGAATTTCAAATGAACTCTGAAAATGTTGAAAGTTGGCATGGTATCATCATTTCACCCACATAGCATGTGCATAAAAGCTGAGAGGGTTACGGCAAAAACTAGATGCAGTTCATGTACAAAACAGACAATCTCTTTCGAAGTATAAGGGTTTCATACGAAAACTCATCTGTTATAATGGGATTTCATTTTCTTGAACTTATTTGAACTCCAGACTTTTTGTGTGTTCAGACTGCACCATTCAAAGCCACATCATCAATTTTCAACCCTTTCTGACTTGATTTGTTATTTTCATGCATTTATTGATTTTTTTGAGCTGGATGACCTTGAAATTGAAAAGCACTACAAATGAACTCTAAAAAGGTTGAAAGTCGGCATGGTATCATCATTTCACCCACATAGCATGTGCTAAAAAGTTGAGAGGGTTACGACAAAAACTGGATGCACTTCATGTACAAAATGAACAATCTCTTTCGAAGTATCAGGGTTTCGGACGAAAACTCATCTGTTATAAAGGGATTTCATTTTTTAAAACTTATTTCAACTCCAGACTTTTTGTGTGTTCAAAATGCACCATTCAAAGCCACATGTATAGATAAGTGACCAAAATAATAGAAGTTCGTCATCACATTATGTGTGTCAAAGACCATTACAAATTCACATGGATTGATAAGTGACCAAATTAATAGAAATTCATCATCACATTAAAAACAAAGTACATACATAGTTCTCATTGAACAACATATAGCTCTCCAGAGCATCTAGTTAAACCATATATTGAAACTATGTGAAACATTTTAATGCAACAATAAATGCGATCATAATCACAACCAAGGTAAAAATTGATCCAACGGCATAATGATACCAAGCCTCGGTATGAATGACATATTTTCTAATCTTTCTCATCTTCAACCGCATTGCATCCATCTTGATCTTGTGATCATCGACGACATCCGCAACATGCAACTCCAATATCATCTTGTCCTCCTCAATTTTTTTATTTTTTCCTTCAAGTAATTGTTTTCTTCTTCAACTAAATTTAACCTCTCGACAATAGGTCGGTTGGAATTTCCGGTTCAACTACCTCCTACATAAATAAAATCTATGTCAACTTGATGGGCATAATTGTCATAAACAATAAATGGACCAAATAGTTATAAAAGATAATATATACCACATCCGAATCATAGCCAGGACAAGGGCCGATGGTGGCGGATACCAAAACCATTGCACTATATAATAACAAGCAATAATAAAAGTAAGAAAATTAGACGAGTATCTATCTAAAGTAAGAATTTTTTTTCTTTCAGAAGAAGATAAGAGGCTCACCACAGTGGTGCAGGCGACGAGATCGGCGCAGGCAATCGATGACGGTGAAGACGGGGACGGGACGTGATGGACCGCTAAACCTAGACAAATGTCGGGGAAAATGGAGCTTGGCGGTCGAGCTTCGAGAGGAGAAAGCTTAACTAGCGTGGCTCGGGCATTTCATCGAACACCTCGTGTGCATAGGAGGTGAGATAGAGCACCCAAATGCCCTTTCCTCGCCGGCCAGAAAAAACAGAGCACTGTGGAGAGCTCTGCTCATGGGCGAGGGGTATATATAGGCAACTCATTTGTCCCGGTTCGTGGCTGGAACCGGGACTAAAGCCCAGCCTTCTGTCCCGGTTCGAGCCAAGTGTTGGGGAACGTAGTAATTTCAAAAAAATTCCTACGCACACGCAAGATCATGGTGATGCATAGCAACGAGAGGGGAGAGTGTTGTCTACGTACCCTCGTAGACCGAAGCGGAAGCGTTGACGCAACATAGAGGAAGTAGTCGTACGTCTTCCCGGTCCAACCGATCCAAGCACCGTTACTCCGGTACCTCCAAGTTCTTGACACACATACAGCTCGATGACGCACCCCGGGCTCCGATCCAGCAAAGCTTCGGGGAGGAGTTTCGTCAGCACGACGACGTGGTGACCATCTTGATGTTTAACCGTCACAGGGCTTCGCCTAAGCACCGCTACAATATGATCGAGGTGTAATATCGTGGAGGGGGGCACCGCACACGGCTAAGGAACGATCACGAAGATCAACTTGTGTGTGCTAGGGTGCCCCCTTGCCCCCGTATATAAAGGAGCCAAGGGGGGTGCGGCCGGCCCTAGAAGGAGGCGCGCAGGAGGAGTCCTACTCCTACCGGGAGTAGGACTCCCCTCCCTTTCCTTGTCCAAGTAGGAGAGGGGGAAGGAAGGGAGAGAGGTGAGGAAGGAAAGGGGGGGCGCCGCCCCTCCCTCCTTGTCCAATTCGGACTAGGGGGAGAGGGGGCGCGCGGCCTGCCATGGCTGCCTTTCCTCTTCTCCACTTTAGGCCCATGAGGCCCATTAAACCCCCAGGGGGTTTCGGTAACCCCCCGTTCTCCGGTTTTATCCGAAACTTCCCTGGAACACTTCCGGTGTCCGAATATAGCCGTCCAATATATCAATCTTTATGTCTCGACCATTTCGAGACTCCTCGTTATGTCCGTGATCATATCCGGGACTCCGAACAACCTTCGTTACATCAAAATACATAAACTCATAATGAAACTGTCATCGTAACTTTAAGCGTGCGGACCCTACGGTTCGAGAACAATGTAGACATGACCGAGACACGTCTCCGGTCAATAACCAATAGCAGGACCTAGATGCCCATATTAGCTCCTACATATTCTACGAAGATCTTTATCGATCAGACCACATAACTACATACGTTGTTCCCTTTGTCATCGGTATGTTACTTGCCCGAGATTCGATCGTCGGTATCCAATACCTAGTTCAATCTCGTTACAGGCAAGTCTCTTTACTCGTTCTGTAATACATCATCCCGCAACTAACTCATTAGTTGCAATGCTTGCAAGGCTTAAGTGATGTGCATTACCGAGAGGGCCCAGAGATACCTCTCCGACGATCGGAGTGACAAATCCTAATCTCGAAATACGTCAACCCAACATGTACCTTTGGAGACACCTGTAGAGCACCTCTATAATCACCCAGTTACGTTGTGACGTTTGGTAGCACACAAAGTGTTCCTCCGGCACACGGGAGTTACATAATCTCATAGTCATAGGAACATGTATAAGTCATGAAGAAAGCAATAGCAACATACTAAACGATCGGGTGCTAAGCTAATGGAATGGGTCATGTCAATCAGATCATTCAACTAATGATGTGATCCCGTTAATCAAATAAAAACTCTTTGTTTATGGTTAGGAAACATAACCATCTTTGATTAACGAGCTAGTCAAGTAGAGGCATACTAGTGACACTTTGTTTGTCTATGTATTCACACATGTATTATGTTTCCGGTTAATACAATTCTAGCATGAATAATAAACATTTATCATGATATAAGGAAGTAAATAATAACATTATTATTGCCTCTAGGGCATATTTCCTTCAGTCTCCCACTTGCACTAGAGTCAATAATCTAGATTACACAGTAATGATTCTAACACCCATGGAGCCTTGGTGCTGACCATGTTTTGCTCGTGGAAGAGGCTTAGTCAACGGGTCTGCTACATTCAGATCCGTATGTATCTTGCAAATCTCTATGTCTCCCACCTGGACTAGATCCCGGATGGAATTGAAGCGTCTCTTGATGTGCTTGGTTCTTTTGTGAAATCTGGATTCCTTTGCCAAGGCAATTGCACCAGTATTGTCACAACAGATTTTTATTGGACCCGATGCACTAGGTATGACACCTAGATTGGATATGAACTCCTTCATCCAGACTCCTTTGTTTGCTGCTTCCGAAGCAGCTATGTACTCCGCTTCACATGTAGATCCCGCCACGATGCTTTGTTTAGAAATGCACCAACTGACAGCTCCACCGTTTAATGTAAACACGTATCCGGTTTGCGATTTAGAATCGTCCGGATCAGTGTCAAAGCTTGCATCAACGTAACCATTTACGATGAGCTCTTTGTCACCTCCATATACGAGAAACATATCCTTAGTCCTTTTTAGGTACTTCAGGATGTTCTTGACCGCTGTCTAGTGATCCACTCCTCGATTACTTTCGTACCTCCCTGCTAAACTTATAGCAAGGCACACATCAGGTCTGGTACACAGCATTGCATAGATGATAGAGCCTATGGCTGAAGCATAGGGAACATCTTTCATTTTCTCTCTATCTTCTGCAGTGGTCGGGCATTGAGTCTTACTCAACTTCACACCTTGTAACACAGGCAAGAACCCTTTCTTTGCTTGATCCATTTTGAACTTCTTCAAAACTTTGTCAAGGTATGTGCTTTGTGAAAGTCCAATTAAGCGTCTTGATCTATCTCTATAGATCTTAATGCCCAATATGTAAGCAGCTTCACCGAGGTCTTTCATTGAAAAACTCTTATTCAAGTATCCCTTTATGCTATCCAGAAATTCTATATCATTTCCAATCAGTAATATGTCATCCACATACAATATCAGAAATGCTACAGAGCTCCCACTCACTTTCTTGTAAATACAGGCTTCTCCGAAAGTCTGTATAAAACCAAATGCTTTGATCACACTATCAAAGCGTTTATTCCAACTCCGAGAGGCTTGCACCAGTCCATAAATGGATCGCTGGAGCTTGCACACTTTGTTAGCTCCCTTTGGATCGACAAAACCTTCCGGTTGCATCATATACAACTCTTCTTCCAGAAATCCATTCAGGAATGCAGTTTTGACATCCATCTGCCAAATTTCATAATCATAAAATGCGGCAATTGCTAACATGATTCGGACAGACTTAAGCATCGCTACGGGTGAGAAGGTCTCATCGTAGTCAACCCCTTGAACTTGCCGAAACCCTTTTGCGACAAGTCGAGCTTTGTAGACAGTAATATTACCGTCAGCGTCAGTCTTCTTCTTGAAGATCCATTTATTCTCAATTGCTTGCCGATCATCGGGCAAGTCAACCAAAGTCCATACTTTGTTCTCATACATGGATCCCATCTCAGATTTCATGGCTTCAAGCCATTTTGCGGAATCTGGGCTCACCATCGCTTCTTCATAGTTCGTAGGTTCATCATGATCTAGTAGCATGACTTCCAGAACAGGATTACCGTACCACTCTGGTGCGGATCTTACTCTGGTTGATCTACGAGGCTCAGTAGTAACTTGATCTGAAATTTCATGATCATCATCATTAAATTCCTCACTAATTGGTGTAGGTATCGCAGAAACCGGTTTCTGTGATGAACTACTTTCCAATAAGGGAGCAGGTACAGTTACCTCATCAAGTTCTACTTTCCTCCCACTCACTTCTTTCGAGAGAAACTCCTTCTCTAGAAAGGATCCATTCTTAGCAACGAATGTCTTGCCTTCGGATCTGTGATAGAAGGTGTACCCAACAGTCTCCTTTGGGTATCCTATGAAGACACATTTCTCCGATTTGGGTTCGAGCTTATCAGGTTGAAGTTTTTTCACATAAGCATCGCAGCCCCAAACTTTAAGAAACGACAACTTTGGTTTCTTGCCAAACCATAGTTCATAAGGCGTCGTCTCAACGGATTTCGATGGTGCCCTATTTAACGTGAATGCGGCCGTCTCTAAAGCATAACCCCAAAACGATAGCGGTAAATCAGTAAGAGACATCATAGATCGCACCATATCTAGTAAAGTACGATTACGACGTTCGGACACACCATTACGATGTGGTGTTCCGCGTGGCGTGAGTTGCGAAACTATTCCGCATTGTTTCAAATGTACACCAAACTCGTAACTCAAATATTCTCCTCCACGATCAGATCGTAGAAACTTTATTTTCTTGTTACGATGATTTTCAACTTCACTCTGAAATTCTTTGAACTTTTCAAATGTTTCAGACTTATGTTTCATTAAGTAGATATACCCATATCTGCTTAAGTCATCTGTGAAGGTGAGAAAATAACGATATCCGCCACGAGCCTCAATATTCATCGGACCACATACATCTGTATGTATGATTTCCAACAAATCTGTTGCTCTCTCCATAGTGCCGGAGAACGGTGTTTTAGTCATCTTGCCCATGAGGCACGGTTCGCAAGTACCAAGTGATTCATAATCAAGTGGTTCCAAAAGTCCATCAGTATGGAGTTTCTTCATGCGCTTTACACCGATATGACCTAAACGGCAGTGCCACAAATAAGTTGCACTATCATTATCAACTCTCCATCTTTTGGCTTCAACATTATGAATATGTGTGTTACTACTATCGAGATTCATCAAAAATAGACCACTCTTCAAAGGTGCATGACCATAAAAGATATTACTCATATAAATAGAATAACCATTATTCTCTGATTTAAATGAATAACCGTCTCGCATTAAACAAGATCTAGATATAATGTTCATGCTCAACGCTTGCACCAAATAACAATTATTTAGGTCTAATATTAATCCCGAAGGTAGATATAGAGGTAGCGTGCCGACCGCGATCACATCGACTTTGGAACCGTTTCCCACGCGCATCGTCACCTCGTCCTTAGCTAATCTTCGCTTAATTCGTAGTCCCTGTTTCGAGTTGCAAATATTAACAACAGAACCAGTATCAAATACCCAGGTGCTACTGCGAGCATTAGTAAGGTACACATCAATAAATGTATATCACATATACCTTTGTTCACCTTGCCATCCTTCTTATCCGCCAAATACTTGGGGCAGTTCCGCTTCCAGTGACCAGTCTGCTTGCAGTAGAAGCACTCAGTTTCAGGCTTAGGTCCAGACTTGGGTTTCTTCTCTTGAGCAGCAACTTGCTTGCTGTTCTTCTTGAAGTTCCCCTTCTTCTTCCCTTTGCCCTTTTTCTTGAAACTAGTGGTCTTGTTGACCATCAACACTTGATGCTCCTTTTTGATTTCTACCTCCGCAGCTTTCAGCATTGCGAAGAGCTCGGGAATAGTCTTATTCATCCCTTGCATATTATAGTTCATCACGAAGCTCTTGTAGCTTGGTGGCAGTGATTGGAGAATTCTGTCAATGACGCAATCATCTGGAAGATTAACTCCCATCTGAATCAAGTGATTATTATACCCAGACATTTTGAGTATATGCTCACTGACAGAACTGTTCTCCTCCATCTTGCAGCTATAGAACTTATTGGAGACTTCATATCTCTCAATCCGGGCATTTGCTTGAAATATTAACTTCAACTCCTGGAACATCTCATATGCTCCATGACGTTCAAAACGTCGTTGAAGTCCCGATTCTAAGCCGTAAAGCATGGCACACTGAACTATCGAGTAGTCATCAGCTTTGCTCTGCCAGACGTTCATAACATCTGGTGTTGCTCCAGCAGCAGGCCTGGCACCCAGCGGTGCTTCCAGGACGTAATTCTTCTGTGCAGCAATGAGGATAATCCTCAAGTTACGGACCCAGTCTGTGTAATTGCTACCATCATCTTTCAACTTTGCTTTCTCAAGGAACGCATTAAAATACAACGGAACAACAGCACGGGCCATCTATCTACAATCAAACATACATAAGCAAGATACTATCAGGTACTAAGTTCATGATAAATTTAAGTTCAATTAATCATATTACTTAAGAACTCCCACTTAGATAGACATCCCTCTAATCCTCTAAGTGATCACGTGATCCAAATTAACTAAACCATAACCGATCATCACGTGAAATGGATTAGTTTTCAATGGTGAACATCATTATGTTGATCGTATCTACTATATGATTCACGCTCGACCTTTCGGTCTCCGTGTTCCGAGGCCATATCTGCATATGCTAGGCTCGTCAAGTTTAACCTGAGTATTCTGCGTGTGCAAAAACTGGCTTGCACCCGTTGTAGATGGTCGTAGAGCTTATCACACCCGATCATCACGTGGTGTCTGAGCACGACGAACTTTGGCAATGGTGCATACTCAGGGAGAACACTTCTTGATAATTTAGTGAGAGATCATCTTATAATGCTACTGTCAATCAAAGCAAGATAAGATGCATAAAAGATAAACATCACATGCAATCAATATAAGTGATATGATATGGCCATCATCATCTTGTGCTTGTGATCTCCATCTCTGAAGCACCGTCATGATCACCATCGTCACCGGCGCGACACCTTGATCTCTATCGTAGCATCGTTGTCGTCTCGCCAATCTTATGCTTCCACGACTATCACTACCGCTTAGTGATAAAGTAAAGCATTACAGCGCGATTGCATTGCATACAATAAAGCGACAACCATATGGCTCCTACCAGTTGCCGATAACTTGGTTACAAAACATGATCATCTCATACAATAAAATTTAGCATCATGTCTTGACCATATCACATCACAACATGCCCTGCAAAAACAAGTTAGACGTCCTCTACTTTGTTTGTTGCAAGTTTTACGTGGCTGCTACAGGCTTAAGCAAGAACCAATCTTACCTATGCATCAAAACCACAACGATAGTTTGTCAAGTTGATGCCGTTTTAACCTTCGCAAGGACCGGGTGTAGCCATACTCGGTTCAACTAAAGTTGGAGAAAAATTCACCCGCAAGCCACCTATGTGCAAAGCACGTCGGGAGAACCGGTCTCGCGTAAGCGTACGCGTAATGTCGGTCCGGGCCGCTTCATCCAACAATAACGCCGAACCAAAGTATGACATGCTGGTAGGCAGTATGACTTATATCGCCCATAACTCACTTGTGTTCTACTCGTGCATATAACATCAAACCATAAAACCTAGGCTCGGATGCCACTGTTGGGGAACGTAGTAATTTCAAAAAAATTCCTACGCACACGCAAGATCATGGTGATGCATAGCAACGAGAGGGGAGAGTGTTGTCTACGTACCCTCGTAGACCGAAGCGGAAGCGTTGACGCAATGTAGAGGAAGTAGTCGTACGTCTTCCCGGTCCAACCGATCCAAGCACCGTTACTCCGGTACCTCCGAGTTCTTGACACATGTACAGCTCCATGACGCACCCCGGGCTCCGATCCAGCAAAGCTTCGGGAAGGAGTGTCGCCAGCATGACGGCGTGGTGACGATCTTGATGTTTAACCGTCGCAGGGCTTCGCCTAAGCACCGCTACAATATGATCGAGGTGTAATATCATGGAGGGGGGCACCGCACACGGCTAAGGAACGATCACGAAGATCAACTTGTGTGTGCTAGGGTGCCCCCTTGCCCCCGTATATAAAGGAGCCAAGGGGGGGTGCGGCCGGCCCTAGAAGGAGGCGCGCAGGAGGAGTCCTACTCCTACCGCGAGTAGGACTCCCCTCCCTTTCCTTGTCCAAGTAGGAGAGGGGGAAGGAAGGGAGAGAGGAGAGGAAGGAAAGGGGGGGCGCCGCCCCTCCCTCCTTGTCCAATTCGGACTAGGGGGAGAGGGGGCGCGCGCCTGCCCTGGCTGCCTTTCCTCTTCTCCACTTTAGGCCCATGAGGCCCATTAACCCCCCGGGGGGTTCCGGTAACCCCCCGATTCTCCGGTTTTATCCAAAACTTCCCCGGAACACTTCAGGTGTCCGAATATAGCCGTCCAATATATCAATCTTTATGTCTCGACCATTTCGAGACTCCTCATTATGTCCGTGATCATATCCGGGACTCCGAACAACCTTCGGTACATCAAAATACATAAACTCATAATGAAACTGTCATCATAACTTTAAGCGTGCGGACCCTACGGTTCGAGAACAATGTAGACATGACCGAGACACGTCTCCGGTCAATAACCAATAGCGGGACCTAGATGCCCATATTAGCTCCTACATATTCTATGAAGATCTTTATCGGTCAGACGGCATAACTACATACGTTGTTCCCTTTGTCATCGGTATGTTACTTGCCCGAGATTCGATCGTCGGTATCCAATACCTAGTTCAATCTCGTTACCGGCAAGTCTCTTTACTCGTTCTGTAATACATCATCCCACAACTAACTCATTAGTTGCAATGCTTGCAAGGCTTAAGTGATGTGCATTACCGAGAGGGCCCAGAGATACCTCTCCGATGATCGGAGTGACAAATCCTAATCTCGAAATACGTCAACCCAACATGTACCTTTGGAGACACCTGTAGAGCACCTTTATAATCACCCAGTTACGTTGTGACGTTTGGTAGCACACAAAGTGTTCCTCCGGCACACGGGAGTTACATAATCTCATAGTCATAGGAACATGTATAAGTCATGAAGAAAGCAATAGCAACATACTAAACCATCGGGTGCTAAGCTAATGGAATGGGTCATGTCAATCAGATCATTCAACTAATGATGTGATCCCGTTAATCAAATAACAACTCTTTGTTTATGGTTAGTAAACATAACCATCTTTGATTAACGAGCTAGTCAAGTAGAGGCATACTAGTGACACTTTGTTTGTCTATGTATTCACACATGTATTATGTTTCCGGTTAATACAATTCTAGCATGAATAATAAACATTTATCATGATATAAGGAAATAAATAATAACTTTATTATTGCCTCTAGGGCATATTTCCTTCACCAAGAACCGGGACCAATGGTTGTGGGCCAGGAGCGAGGCCCATTGGTCCCGGTTCGTGCCTAGAACCGGGACAAATGGGTCCATACGAACCGAGACCAGTGCCCACGAGGCCCCGGCCGGCCCCCTGGGCTCACGAACCAGGACAAATGCATCCATTGGTCCCGGTTCGTGGAAGAACCGGGACTAATGGGCTGGCCAGGCCCGAACGAAAGCCCCTTTTTCTACTAGTGTTACATTGGTGCTCGCATTTTTTTGGATTTATTTCAGGCCTTCGGGATGTCCGTTCAGTGGGAGGAGACGTTTCCGTCGACTACGAATGCTCTCAAGATGATGTATTGGCTTAGTCTCTTAGAGGTGCTCATAAAGATAAGGTGTGAGTATGTGCGTTTGTAGGGATGGGTGTATATTTGTATGTATAAGCGTTTGCTTATGTACTGTATTACAAAGGCATATGTTGTTTGCTAGTGTTTGGCGTTCATGACTCAACAGCCGTACGATTGGCGAGGTGTAGTCTATCGGAAGGGCTTATAAGTGAACTCACATTAGTGGTGGGCGCAGTCCAGAACATCCCACTGCGGTAGGCTTACTAGTGAACGACACTAGTTTGCGCCTGCCACTGGTAACAGCTGTCCAGAGTTGTCGTGGGACAGATGTTACCAGTGGTGGGCCCGAAACCGCGTCTGCCACTGCTACTTGATTTACCAATGGTGGGTAGCGATATGTGCCCGCCACTGGAATTTTTGGTCCCATGACAAATTTGTTCAAAAATAAGAGTGGCGGGATGCAATATGTGCCCATTACTGGTAACTCAAGTAGTAGTGGTGAGCACGGTTTTGTGCCCATCACTAGTAACTTTTTCTGCCCGACGGGCTAACTTTTTTCTACAAGTGGCGTGGCGCATTTTTTGTGCCTGCCACTAGTATTTTGTCGCCATTTTTTAATGCAAGGGTTTAAATGTTTTAGGTTTAGTCTTACGGATAAAAAAATTCTACATGAAAGGTACATCATTACAAGTTTCATGTATGAGTTCTGGCCCAAATTGGGCTTTATTTTCTCTTTATTCAAAGCAAAAAGGCCTGGGGCGATGAATAATGAGTCGATCGATGGCCTCCATTGTAGCAAACGGGTCATTCAGTCAGGTGCCCTCCCAGACTAAACGTTCGGTCAATATTGGGGTCCAATTTTTTTTGGTTTCTACGCTGAACTCTCTGTTTGTGTTTCCTTGTATTTCTTTTTTCCATTGCTATTTACGGCTAGTGCGAGATCTTCCTGAGGCACTTGCTCGATTTGCTTCCTTTTGGAGAAAATTGAGAAGCCAGAAGCACTAGAGGAGGTGACAACCAAGGGGCTGCGCTCCGAGGCAGAACATGAGAGAGGCCTCACATGCAAAGTATCAACGCAACTTGGAGATATAAAGAATTACATTTGATAAACTTAGAAGTTAAATTCATTATTCATGTACTATATATAGTGAACGGTACATAGACATTGAGTCAATCTTGTGTTGAAATAACATAGCGCTCCACAAGTTCATCCTAAACCAAATATGTAATGTATGGACTATATATTTTCAGTGGATGCTTCTCTTTGTGGATGTGAAAGCCAGGAAGAAGATCATCTCCACGCCAGCGACACGGCGAGGGAGTAGCGCAGTGATGTCGCTCTCCGAGAGAGAAAAAACAAATCACTCGCACGCTGTGGCTGAGGCATGCGATCGGCTCATCCAACCCTTCAAGTCTGTTGTGGAAGCCACGGCGGCGAGAATTAAAGAACAAAATTTGCTCAGGCTCCCCTTTCTGATAGGCAAGAAAAACAGCCCGTCCCTTTTCTCCTATGTGACAGTCGACGGCTCACACAGAGCAAGCAACAAGGTCCCCCTGTGGAGGCATGACAGCGGGACCACGTCTTCCTCGTCGGCAGTTGCACTGCTGGTTCCGCCGAGGCAACGAGTGGACCTCGTCGTCCCGACTAATTATGGTGTCCCAGTCGTCAGCGCCGTCCTCGAGGCCCTCGTCATCCATCAGACCTGACGGTGCTTTTTTTTTTTGCGGGGGAGACCTGACGGTGCTTCTGACGGACACATATGGCCAGTTCGTCTGTCAAGAAGCAACAAAGCAGAGAGAGGAGACTAGTGAATTATATTTTCTTTCTGTTTGTGAGCGCTCCTTCGCTGAAAACAGGCTGGCGGATGCATCAGCTCCAAGCCCTATAGTCAAAGTTTACTCTAGGCCTCTTATTCCCAAAAAACATGCGTGCATGTCACCGTGCACACTGGTGCATGGACACGATCAAAGTGCTTGTGCTTCGTTCTCCATATTGTAGAATGCGTAGCTGATTACGACAACCTTATGTTGTGGCCATCTGGACAAAAAGATTAGGTACGCTACGATATCCAAGAGATAGATTACCAGAGCGCTAGTTGTATATACTAGTTGATACCCCGCACGTTGTGTCGGGAATTCGTAGCAAATCAAAAATAAAAATTGTATACAAATAAAATATAACTAATTTGTGTAGTATTGTAAGGTAAAAAAAATTAGAGATATCTGCTATACATGATGGTTAGAATAGTTAAAAACTATTACAATCGTGGAACTAGATGAACATTATTACCTCCCGTGATTTGTACCATCGTATTCTCAAGGTTTTAGTAACATGATTGTTTTGCACAAACACAATTGTCTAGAAAGATCTCCTTGATGCCAAGCTTATACAAAGTCGTACACACAAAATTAGGATCATGAAGGTTCAATCGTAACCTGTCGGCAATCACACAAAAAAAATAAGCGAGAGATGGTCAGGAAATTTAAGAGATAATTACCTTGGACGTGGTGTTGAGCTGGTAGGTTACCTGTAGATGAACATGGAATGAAAGGATCAAATCATGTGCTGTATTACCGTTTAGGAGAACAGAAACTGGCAGAAGAGAGATAGACATGGTGAACCTACCAAGATAAATAAAAAGGTACTGTATTGTTGATGGCATGACAGCAAGAGAATTGGTAATGTGATAACGTGGCTGCACCATGGAGCAGGAAAATAGTTAGTGGGGGACAACAAATTACATATCCAAGAGGACGGATGAAATACTTAATCTTATATCCCAGTGCAAATTCTGAAGAAGATAATACAAATCTGAGAACAGAGTACAGAAGCTTGAATTTCTCTGTTGTCGTTGCCATACTCTGAAGTTGGTAGAAGCTCGTCTCTGAATCAGCCGGGGCGCCACCCACCGGAGGAGCTGGACCCAGCGCTACTCCAAGTCGTCTCTGTGAATGGAGGGACCAACATCGTCAATAGATCGTCCCTTTCAGGACGGAAAGAATCCCTGCCCGGCGTCACGTCTACTCCATGACTGACACCAACGTGGTTACCAAATCGTCCACCAAGGACGGAAACAAACCCAACTCAGGACCGAGCCACTGGTCCGATTTTGGACCAGAGCAAACCTGCCCGGTGGGATGGGGGAGCTACCTTGGTGGGAATGGGCACAAAGAAGGAAGATGAGGACCACAAACGCTGCCTCGACGAAGCAGGCACCACGGGCAATTGCGAGAGAGAATCCTTTAAGAGCTGTGGAGGCGATCTGGACCGGCGGTCGTGACGGATGAGCGCCCTCGCACAGACACAGTACTCTAGACAGGGAAAGAATTTAAGAAGGCTCGATGGGATATGGGATGTGGAGATAGGTCGTTCCCCTTCATTCGTCCACCTAAATCTCCGGTCATGATGAATATTGATCGTGTGCTCGTCTCGGTGGTATGGGAATCAATCATCCGGATGTTCTCCTCCAAGCTCTTGAAATAGGCTTTCGCCCTGCTATATAGATATAGCAACCATCCAATACAACATTCCGATCAACGCTGGAGCTAACAGCACAAGCAGGCCCAAAAGAAAATACAAAAGAAAATAAGAGAAAAAATGCCAACAACGCCGGATCAACGAAAGCTACAGCACCCCGCGACCGCTGCGCCCACCGAAGATAACCACCATGCTCCAAAGACGCCGAGTTGCCGTGTACCAAGCACCACCTTCACGAAGGGATGCGACGATTACGTCGCTGCTGCCCGGACGAGTCCTAGGATTTCTCCCGGTACACGGAGGGTAGTGGGGGGAGAGGGTCACCCGACGCCCTTCAAGAAGGATGGTGGCGCCCGCAGGCGTCACCGCGTCGGTACCGGCAAGACCCGAGATGGATTTCTCCCGACCCCTCGCGCCCACCACCCAGGACCAGCCTTCGGCTCCACCACACCTGCCGCCCACCAACATGCGCCAACACAGTCACGAGGACACCGCCGTCGTCTCACCATGGCCAACGAAGCGAGGCCGGCCGGATCCCAAACGAGACACCCGTAGACAAGGACCGGCAGCACCGCAGCCACGAGGGAGGGAACAACCTCCACCGGCTTAGGCGGTAGCAGACCGGGCGTAGCAGAAGAGGCACACCAGACCAAATGTCCGGTCAAGCCCTGAACGGGCCCGTGAAGCTCTGCCGCCATAATGCAGCAGTCGTGGCACAACAGCCGTCGTCCATGTCGCAAGGAGCTCTCTAGAACCGCCGGAGAACAACCCACCGCAGCCCCTCAGCAGGCCCGTCCCGACCCAGATTGGGCCCATAGGGCCTAGATCTGGGCCAGTCAGGCTCCACCGGCCGCCGTCGCCATGGGTCGTCACCGCCGCCAAGGGGCAACGCCACCGCACTGCCACCGTCCAGATCCGCGCCGGAACTCCGCCGGCCGAAGGGCTCCGCCGCCAGGACCGCACGCCCGAGCCGGGGTCCAGCGACGGGGGAAGAAGGAGGGCCGCCACCGCCGGGCTGCGGGGCGCCGCGCGGGCAATGCCCGGCCACGCCCGTCGGCGACAGCGGTGAGGGGAGGGGTCGGCGACTCGCGGGGAGGGGGAGGGGAGGGGAGCCACCCCGGTCGCCTCGCTCGGGGAGGGCGACGCGGGGGGCCGAGCTCTCAAAAAAAAGCAACACAGGCTCTCCCCTCCAAGCTCTCTCCACCAACATCTCGGACCATGCTCCTTTACATCTAACTACCTCAGCCCCTTTCTACCCCAAGCGTAGATTCCGCTTTTAGATGTATTGGACCAAGTTGGAGGGGTTTGAGCAGGTCGTTTGAGATGCTTGGGTGTGTGATGAAAATATTGTTGACCCCTTTAAGAGGATGGATGCTCTGCTTAGGAACATGGTTGTGGCTCTACAAGCTTGGGGACAAAGGAAGAGGGGCAACATTAAACTTCAAATCGCCATAGCAAACTACGTCATTCGCAGGTTTGATCGTGCCATGGAAGCTAGGGCTCTAACCCGCGCGGAGCAGTGGCTTAGAAGAACGGTAAAACACGCGTTGTTGGGGCTCTCCTCACTGCAACGCACCATCGACCGCCAGCGCTCGCGGCTGCACTGGATCCGTGAAGGGGATGCCAATACCAAGATTTTTCAAGCTGTGGCGAATGGGAGACGCTCCAAAAACTTCATCCCCCACATCAGGCATAACGATGAGCTTATTACAGAACAAGAGAGGAAGGAAGAGATTTTTACCGAGGCCTATGAAAATTTGTTGGGACACGTCGTGTCTAGGGAGGTTGTTCTCGATCTAAATTTTGTGGGTATGGAGACGCACGATCTGGCAGACCTCGAGACCTTTTTCACCGTGGAGGAAATCTGGAACACCATAAAGAAATTGCCGCCGGGTCACGCCCCTGGGTCGGACGGGTTTGTGGCTGCTTTTTACCAAAAGGCATGGCAGATCATCAAAAACGACGTTATGGCCATGGTGATGAAGCTCTATGTGGAGGACAGAAGGGGTTTTGGAAAGCTGAACAAAGCACACATTGTGCTCATCCCGAAGAAGCCGAATGCCGAGGTTGTGGGAGACTTTCGTCCTATCAGTCTCACTCACAGCGCCGCCAAGTTGTTTGCCAAAATGCTCACCAACCGTGCGAGGAGAAGGATGAAGGAGATTGTCACGGCAAACCAATCCGCTTTCATTTGTGGCAGACATGTACATGAGAATTTTCTTTTGGTTAGGCAAGTGGCTAGAAAGATACATGCTTGCAAGGAGGCTGGGGTGTTTCTAAAACTTGAAATTTCGAGGGCTTTTGATTCCATCACTTGGCCTTTCCTATTCGAGGTGATGAGGACCAAAGGTTTTGGTCAAAAATGGTTGGCGAGGATTGCAATCCTGCTTAGGACGGCATCCATTAAGGTGGTGGTCAATGGAGTCCCAGGCAGAAGCTTCATGCTCGCGCAAGGGCTAAGACAAGGAGATCATGTGTCCCCCTGCTGTTCATCATCGCTATGGACGCGCTGTCATGCATCATGGCCAAGGCAGCTGAACTGGGAGTGCTACGTCCGTTCACCGGGGTCAAGCCAAATCAAAGTGTTTCAATCTATGCAGATGACGTGGCCTTATTTGTCAGGCCTAATGAGGTGGAACTTCGGTTTGTCACCTTGGCCCTCAAAGCTTTTGGAGATGCATCTGGCTTGAGAGTTAACTACGCAAAATCTTCTGCTATCCTAATACATGGCGACGAGGAGGATCGAAATAGAGTTACCAACCTGCTGCACTGCGATCTTGCGAAGTTCCCCTGCAAATATCTAGGCCTACAACTTGCCATTCATCAGCTAAAGAGGGCGGATTGGCAGCCTATGTTGGATAGTGCAAAGAAGTGTGCCCCGGGTTGGCAACGAGGCCTGTTGCAAAGATCAGGATGGCTAGTGTTGGTTAAGTCTGTTGTTGCCGCGAAGCCCATACACCACTTCATGTTCACGGATGCGCCACCATGGGGTTTTGAGGAGCTGGATAAGTGGATGAGAGCCTTCTTCTGGGCTGGCAAAGAGAAGGCTTCCGGTGGCCAGTGCATGGTTGCATGGAACACGGTGTGCAAGCCGACGTGTTTTGGAGGGCTGGGAATCAGAAACCTAAAATTGCAGGGCCTTGCATTAAGGGTCAGGTGGGAGTGGCTGAAACGTACGGACCCGGAGTGCCCATGGCAGGGCCTGAGCATGATCAAGGATGATGATGCACGAGCAGGTTTTGACAATATGGTCAAAATCGAGGTTGGGGAGGGCTCCAAGGTCCTATTCTGGAGGGATCGTTGGATCCATGGTTTTGCCATTGTTGACATTGCACCCATGATACACGGCATGGTTGATCCGCGCACAAGGAACATGCACACAGTCAGGGAAGGATTGGACAACGGGAGATGGCTGCATGATGTGGATGGGGAACTAACTTTTGTAGGCCATCTACAATTGGTGCATCTTAATATGGCCTTGAGCACGGTGCAAAGAGATCCTAACGCCCCAGACTACTCCTCCTGGCACGCTGACCCATCCAGTCTGTACACGGCTAGGTCGACCTACCAGCGGCTATGCCTTGGTGACGAACGAGCCCCTTATGCATCGTGTATCTGGAAGAGTTGGGCACTCTTGAAGTGCAAAATCTTCATTTGGTTGGTTGTCCAGCATCGTATTTGGACATATGATCGTAGGGCAAAGCATGGCCTCCAAGATCATCCCTTAGCTTGTTACACGTGCCTGCAGGACGAAGACAACGCCGAACACATCCTGGTCAAGTGTGGGTATGCTCAACATGTGTGGCACATCTGTTTTTGACACCCTTCACTTGGCCATTAGGGCCCTGATTGTTGACGATACTTTCCTTGAGTTGTGGATCGAGACTAGTGAAGGAAATATGCCCTAGAGGCAATAATAAAGTTATTATTTATTTCCTTATTTCATGATAAATGTTTATTATTCATGCTAGAATTGTATTAACCGGAAACATAATACATGTGTGAATACATAGACAAACAGAGTGTCACTAGTATGCCTCTACTAGACTAGCTCGTTAATCAAAGATGGTTATGTTTCCTAACAATGGACAAAGAGTTGTCATTTGATTAACGGGATCACATCATTAGTTGAATGATCTGATTGACATGACCCATTCCATTAGCTTAGCACCCGATCGTTTAGTATGTTGCTATTGCTTTCTTCATGACTTATACATGTTCCTATGACTATGAGATTATGTAACTCCCGTGTACCGGAGGAACACTTTGTGTGCTACCAAACATCACAACGTAACTGGGTGATTATAAAGGTGCTCTACAGGTGTCTTCAAAGGTACATGTTGGGTTGACGTATTTCGAGATTAGGATTTGTCACTCCGATCGTCGGAGAGGTATCTCTGGGCCCTCTCGGTAATGCACATCACTTAAGCCTTGCAAGCATTGCAACTAATGAGTTAGTTGCGGGATGATGTATTACGGAACGAGTAAAGAGACTTGCCGGTAACGAGATTGAACTAGGTATTGGATACCGACGATCGAATCTCGGGCAAGTAACATACCGATGACAAAGGGAACAACGTATGTTGTTATGCGGTCTGACCGATAAAAGATCTTCGTACAATATGTAGGAACCAATATGGGCATCCAGGTCCCGCTATTGGTTATTGACCGGAAACATGTCTCGGTCATGTCTACATTGTTCTCGAACCCGTAGGGTCCGCGCGCTTAAGGTTTCGATGACAGTTATATTATGAGTTTATACGTTTTGATGTACCGAAGGTTGTTCGGAGTCCCGGATGTGATCACGGACATGACGAGGAGTCTCGAAATGGTCGAGACATAAAGATTGATATATTAGAAGCCTATGTTTGGATATCGGAAGTGTTCCGGGTGAAATCGGGATTTTACCGGAGTACCGGGAGGTTACCGGAACCCCCCGGGAGATATATGGGCCTTAGTGGGCCTTAGTGGAAGAGAGGAGAGGTAGCCAGAGATGGGCCGCGCGCCCCTCCCCTCCCTTGGTCCGAATAGGACAAGGAGAGGGGGCCGGCCCCCCTTCCTCCTCTCTCTCCTCCGCGAATCCTATTCCAACTAGGAAAGGGGGGAGTCCTACTCCCAGAGGGAGTAGGACTCCTCCTGGCACGCCTCTCCTGGCCGGCCGCACCCCCCCCCCTTTGAGCCTTTATATACGGAGGAAGGGGCACCCCCTAGAGACATAAGTTGATCCACGTGATCATATTCTTAGCCGTGTGCGGTGCCCCCTTCCACCATAGTCCTCGATAATATTGTAGCGGTGCTTAGGCAAAGCCCTGCGACATTAGTACATCAAGATCGTCACCACGCCGTCGTGCTGACGGAACTCTTCCCCGACACTTTGCTGGATCGGAGTCCGGGGATCGTCATCGAGCTGAACGTGTGCTAGAACTCGGAGGTGCCGTAGTTTCGGTGCTTGATCAGTCGGGCCGTGAAGACGTACGACTACATAAACTAAGTTAACGCTTCCGTTGTCGATCTACAAGGGTGCGTAGATCACACTCTCCCCTCTCATTGCTATGCATCACCATGATCTTGCATGTGCGTAGGAAATTTTTTGAAATTACTACGTTCCCCAACAACTAGGAGGGGTGCACTACTAGGAAAAGGACTATAGATGATATGGACACTAATGGCGCACCACATACAGGTGCGCCATTAGTAGTAATATATTACTAATGGCGCACCTGGTGTGTGATGCGCCATTAGTAGTTTTGAAAAAAAATTGTTACTAATGGCGCACCGTGGGATAGTGCGCCATTACTAGTTGACATAGTAATGGTGCACCACACCCACCGTGCGTCATTAGTAGTTTTGAATAAAAATGTTAGTAATGGCGCACTAGTGGACAGTGCACCATTACTAGTTAACTAGTAATGGCGCACTGTCCACTGGTGCTGTTGGAAATATGCCCTAGAGGCAATAATAAATTGATTATTATTATATTTCCTTGTTCATGATAATCGTTTATTATCCATGCTAGAATTGTATTGATAGGAAACTCAGATACATGTGTGGATACATAGGCAACACCATGTCCCTAGTAAGCCTCTAGTTGACTAGCTCGTTGATCAATAGATGGTTACGGTTTCCTGACCATGGACATTGGATGTCATTGATAACGGGATCACATCATTAGGAGAATGATGTGATGGACAAGACCCAATCCTAAGCCTAGCACAAGATCATGTAGTTCATATGCTAAAGCTTTTCTAATGTCAAGTATCATTTCCTTAGACCATGAGATTGTGCAACTCCCGGATACTGTAGGAATGGTTTGGGTGTGCCAAACGTCACAACGTAACTGGGTGGCTATAAAGGTACACTACAGGTATCTCCGAAAGTGTGTGTTGGGTTGGCACGAATCGAGACTGGGATTTGTCACTCCGTGTAAACGGAGAGGTATCTCTGGGCCCACTCGGTAGGACATCATCATAATGTGCACAATGTGATCAAGGAGTTGATCACGGGATGATGTGTTACGGAACGAGTAAAGAGACTTGCCGGTAACGAGATTGAACAAGGTATCGGGATACCGACGATCGAATCTCGGGCAAGTATCGTACCGCTAGACAAAGGGAATTGTATACGGGATTGATTAAGTCCTTGACATCGTGGTTCATCCGATGAGACCATCGTGGAACATGTGGGAGCCAACATGGGTATCCAGATCCCGCTGTTGGTTATTGACCGGAGAACGTCTCGGTCATGTCTGCATGGTTCCCGAACCCGTAGGGTCTACACACTTAAGGTTCGATGACGCTAGGGTTATAAGGAATAGATATACGTGGTTACCGAATGTTGTTCGGAATCCCGGATGAGATCCCGGACGTCACGAGGAGTTCCGGAATGGTCCGAAGGTAAAGATTGATATATAGGAAGTATGGTTTTGGCCACCGGAAGTGTTCCGGGCATCACCGGTAGTGTACCGGGACCACCGGAGGGGTCCGGGGGTCCACCAAGTGGGGCCACCAGCCCCGGAGGGCTGCATGGGCCAAGTGTGGGAGGGGACCAGCCCCAGGTGGGCTGGTGCGCCCCCCCACAAGGGCCCAAGGCGCAAGGGAGAGGAGAAGGGGGCAAACCCTAGGGCAGATGGGCCCTAAGGCCCACCCTGGTGCGCCTCCCCCTCTCCCCTCCCCTTGGCCGCCCCTAGATGGGATCTAGGGGGCTGCCGCCACCCCTAGGGAGGGAACCCTAGGTGGGGGCGCAGCCCCTCCCCTTCTCCTATATATAGTTGAGGTATGGGCTGCCCATAACACATGAGTTCCTCTCCCTGTTGTTGCAGCCCTAGCCCTCTCCCTCCTCGTCTCTTGCGGTGCTTGGCGAAGCCCTGCTGGAGTACCACGCTCCTCCACCACCACCACGCCGTTGTGCTACTGCTGGATGGAGTCTTCCTCAACCTCTCCCTCTCTCCTTGCTGGATCAAGGCATGGGAGACGTCACCGACTGTACGTGTGTTGAACACGGAGGTGCTGTCCGTTCGGCATTGGGATCATCGGTGATTTGAATCACGACGAGTACGACTCCATCAACCCCGTTCACTTGAACGCTTCCGCGTAGCAATCTACAAGGGTATGTAGATGCACTCTCCTTCCCCTCGTTGCTGGTTTCTCCATAGATGGATCTTGGTGACACATAGGAAAATTTTGAATTTCTGCTACGTTCCCCAGCAGTGGTATCAGAGCTAGGTCTATGCGTAGTTACTATGCACAAGTAGAACACAAAATAGTTGTGGGCATTGATTTTGTTCAATATGCTTACTGTTACTAGTCCAATCTTGATTCGGCGGCATTGTGGGATGAAGCGGCCCGGACCAACCTTACACGTACGCTTACGTGAGACCGATTCCATCGACTGACATGCACTAGTTGCATAAGGTGGCTGGCGGGTGTCTGTCTCTCCCACTTTAGTCGGATCGGATTCGATGAAAAGGGTCCTTATGAAGGGTAAATAGCAATTGGCATATCACGTTGTGGTCTTTGCGTAGGTAAGAAACTTTCTTGCTAGAAACCCATAGCAGCCACGTAAAACATGCAAACAACAATTAGAGGACGTCTAACTTTTTTTTGCAGGGTATGCTATGTGATGTGATATGGCCAAACGATGTGATGAATGATATATGTGATGTATGAGATGATCATGTTCTTGTAATAGGAATCACAACTTGCATGTCGATGAGTATGACAACCGGCAGGAGCCATAGGAGTTGTCTTAATTTATTTATGACCTGCGTGTCAACATAAACGTCATGTAACTACTTTACTTTATTGCTAACCGTTAGCTGTAGTAGTAGAAGTAATAGTTGGCGAGACAACTTCATGAAGACACGATGATGGAGATCATGATGATGGAGATCGTGGTGTCATGCCGATGACGATGATGATCATGGAGCCCCGAAGATGGAGATCAAAAGGAGCAATATGATATTGGCCATATCATGTCACTATTTGATTGCATGTGATGTTTATCATGTTTATACATCTTATTTTCTTAGAACGACGGTAGTAAATAAGATGATCCCTCATTAAAATTTCAAGAAAGTGTTCCCCCTAACTATGCACCGTTGCGCAAGTTCGTCGTTTCGAAGCACCACGTGATGATCGGGTGTGATAGATTCTTACGTTCAAATACAACGGGTGTTGACGAGCCTAGCATGTATAGACACGGCCTCAGAACACATGCAAAACACTTAGGTTGACTTGACGAGCCTAGCATGTACAGACATGGCCTCGGAACACAAGAGACCGAAAGGTCGAGCATGAGTCATATGGTAGATACGATCAACATGAAGATGTTCACCGATGTTGACTAGTCCGTCTCACGTGATGATCGGACACGGCCTAGTTGACTCGGATTATGTAATCACTTAGATGACTGGAGGGATGTCTATCTGAGTGGGAGTTCATAAGATGAACTTAATTATCCTGAACATAGTCAAAAGGTCTTCGCAAATTATGTCATAGCTCGCGCTTCAGTTCTGCGTTTTAGATATGTTCCTAGAGAAAATTTAGTAGAAAGTTGATAGTAGCAATTATGCGGACTAGGTCCGTAAACTGAGGATTGTCCTCATTGCTTCATAGAAGGCTTATGTCCTTAATGCACCGCTCAGTGTGCTGAACCTCGAACGTTGTCTGTGGATGTTGCGAACATCTGACATACACATTTTGATAACTATGTGATAGTTCAGTTAAACGGTTTAGAATTGAGGCACCAAAGACGTTTTGAAACGTCACGAAACATATGAGATGTTGAAGGAAATATGCCCTAGAGGCAATAATAAAGTTATTATTTATTTCCTTATATCATGATAAATTTTTATTATTCATGCTAGAATTGTATTAACCGGAAACATAATACATGTGTGAATACATAGACAAACAAAGTGTCACTAGTATGCCTCTACTTGACTAGCTCGTTAATCAAAGATGGTTATGTTTCCTAACCATGGACAAAAGAGTTGTTATTTGATTAACGAGACCACATCATTAGTTGAATGATCTGATTGACATGACCCATTCCATTAGCTTAGCACCCGATCGTTTAGTATGTTGCTATTGCTTTCTTCATGACTTATACATGTTCCTATGACTATGAGATTATGCAACTCCCGTTTGCCGGAGGAACACTTTGGGTGCTACCAAACGTCACAACGTAACTGGGTGATTATAAAGGAGCACTACAGGTGTCTCCAAAGGTAGATGTTGGGTTGGCGTATTTCGAGATTAGGATTTGTCACTCCGATTGTCGGAGAGGTATCTCTGGGCCCTCTCGGTAATGCACATCACATAAAGCCTTGCAAGCATTGCAACTAATAAGTTAGTTGTGAGATGATGTATTACAGAACGAGTAAAGAGACTTGCCGGTAACGAGATTGAACAAGGTATTGGATACCGACGATCGAATCTCGGGCAAGTAACATACCGATGACAAAGGGAACAACGTATGTTGTTATGCGGTCTGACCGATAAAGATCTTCGTAGAATATGTAGGAGCCAATATGGGCATCCAGGTCCCGCTATTGGTTATTGACTGGAGATTTGTCTCAGTCATGTCTACATTGTTCTCGAACCGTAGGGTCCGCACGCTTAATGTTACGATGACAGTTATTATGAGTTTATGCATTTTGATGTACCGAAGTTAGTTCAGAGTCCCGGATGTGATCACGGACATGACGAGGAGTCTCGAAATGGTCGAGACATAAAGATTGATATATTGGAAGCCTATATTTGGACATCTGAATCGTTCCGGGCGAAATCGGCATTTTACCGGAGTACCGGGGGGTTTATTGGGCCTACATGGGCCTTGAGGGAGAAGAGAGAAGGAGGCAGGAGGTGGCCGCATGCCCCTCCCCTTCCTAGTCCGAATAGGACAAGGGAAGGGGGGCGGCGCCCCCCCCCCCCTTTCCTTCCTCTCTTCCTCCTCTTTCCCCTCTCTCCTTGTCCAACTAGGAGTCCTACTCCCGGTGGGAGTAGGACGACTCCCGGTGGGAGTAGGACTCCCCTTGGCACGCCCACCTTGGCCGGCCGCCCCTCCCCCTTGGCTCCTTTATATACGGAGGCAGGGGGCACCCTAGAACACACAAGTTGATCCTCGTGATCGTTCCTTAGCCGTGTGCGATGCCCCCTGCCACCATATTCCACCTCGATCATATCGTTGTAGTGCTTAGGCGAAGCCCTGCATTGGTGGAACATCATCATCATCACCACGCCGTCGTGCTGACGGAACTCATCCCCGAAGCTTTGCTGGATCGGAGCCCGGGGAGTGTCATCGAGCTGAACGTGTGCTAAGAACTCGGAGGTGCCGGAGTAACGGTGCTTGGATCGGTCGGATCGGGAATACGTACGACTACTTCCTCTACGTTGTGTCAACGCTTCCGTTGCGATCTACAAGGGTACGTAGATCATACTCTCCCCTCTCGTTGCTATGCATCACCATGATCTTGCGTGTGCATAGGAAATTTTTTGAAATTACTACGTTAACCAACAGTGGCATCCGAGCCTAGGTTTTATATGTTGATGTTATATGCACGAGTAGAACACAAGTGAGTTGTGGGCGATATAAGTCATACTGCTTACCAGCATGTCATACTTTGGTTCGGCGGTATTGTTGGACGAGACGACCCGGACCGACATTACGCGTACGCTTACGCGAGACCGGTTCTCCCGACGTGCTTTGCACATAGGTGGCTTGCGGGCAACTGTCTCTCCAACTTTAGTTGAACCAAGTGTGGCTACGCCCGGTCCTTGCGAAGATTAAAACAGCACCAACTTGACAAACTATCGTTGTGGTTTTGATGCGTAGGTAAGATTGGTTCTTGCTTAAGCCCGTAGCAGCCACGTAAAACTTGCAACAACAAAGTAGAGGACGTCTAACTTGTTTTTGCAGGGCATGTTGTGATGTGATATGGTCAAGACATGATGCTAAATTTTATTGTATGAGATGATCATGTTTTGTAACCGAGTTATCGGCAACTGGCAGGAGCCATATGGTTGTCGCTTTATTGTATGCAATGCAATCGCGATGTAATGCTTTAACTTTATCACTAAACGGTAGCGATTGTCGTGGAAGCATAAGATTGACGAGACGACAACGATGCTACGATGGAGATCAAGGTGTCACGCCGGTGACGATGGTGATCACGACGGTGCTTCGAAGATGGAGATCACGAGCACAAGATGATGATGGCCATATCATATCACTTATATTGATTGCATGTGATGTTTATCTTTTATGCATCTTATCTTGCTTTGATCGACGGTAGCATTATAAGATGATCTCTCACTAAATTATCAAGAAGTGTTCTCCCTGAGTATGCACCATTGCGAAAGTTCTTCGTGCTGAGACACCACGTGATGATCGGGTGTGATAGGTTCTACGTTCAAATACAATGGGTGCAAAACAGTTGCACACGCAGAATACTCAGGTTATACTTGGCGAGCCTAGCATATGCAGATATGGCCTCGGAACACGGAGACCGAAAGGTCGAGCGTGAATCATATAGTAGATATGATCAACATAGTAATGTTCACCAATGAAAATACTCCATCTCACGTGATGATCGGACATGGTTTAGTTGATTTGGATCACGTGATCACTTAGAAGATTAGAGGGATGTCTATCTAAGTGGGAGTTCTTAAGTAATATGATTAATTAAACTTAAATTTATCATGAACTTAGTCCCTGATAGTATCTTGCTTGTTTATGTTGATTGTAGATAGATGGCTCGTGCTGTTGTTCCGTTGAATTTTAATGTGTTCCCTGAGAAAGCAAAGTTGAAAGATGATGGTAGCAATTACACGGACCGGGTCCGTAACTTGAGGATTATCCTCATTGCTGCATAGAAGAATTACATACTGGAAGCACCGCTGGGTGCCAGGCCTGCTGCTGGAGCAACACCAGATGTTATGAACGTCTGGCAGAGCAAAGTTGATGACTACTCGATAGTTCAGTGTGCCATGCTTTACGGCTTAGAATCGAGACTTCAACGACATTTTGAACGTCATGGAGCATATGAGATGTTCCAGGAGTTGAAGTTAATATTTCAAGCAAATGCCCGGATTGAGAGATATGAAGTCTCCAATAAGTTCTATAGCTGTAAGATGGAGGAGAACAGTTCTGTCAGTGAGCATATACTCAAAATGTCTGGGTATAATAATCACTTGATTCAATTGGGAGTTAATCTTCCAGATGATTGCGTCATTGACAGAATTCTCCAATCACTGCCACCAAGCTACAAGAGCTTCGTGATGAACTATAATATGCAAGGGATGAATAAGACTATTCCCGAGCTCTTCGCAATGCTGAAAGCTGCGGAGGTAGAAATCAAAAAGGAGCATCAAGTGATGATGGTCAACAAGACCACTAGTTTCAAGAAAAAGGGCAAAGGGAAGAAGAAGGGGAACTTCAAGAAGAACAGCAAGCAAGTTGTTGCTCAAGAGAAGAAACCCAAATCTGGACCTAAGCCTGAAACTGAGTGCTTCTACTGTAAGCAGACTGGTCACTGGAAGCGGAACTACCCCAAGTATTTGGCGGATAAGAAGGATGGCAAGGTGAACAAAGGTATATGTGATATATATGTTATTGATGTGTACCTTACTAATGCTCGCAGTAGCACCTGGGTATTTGATACTGGTTCTGTTGCTAATATTTGCAACTCGAAACAGGGATTACGGATTAAGCGAAGATTGGCTAAGGATGAGGTGACGATGCGTGTGGGAAACGGTTCCAAAGTCGATGTGATGGCGGTCGGCACGCTACCTCTACATCTACCTTCGGGATTAGTATTAGACCTAAATAATTGTTATTTGGTGCCAGCGTTGAGCATGAACATTATATCTGGATCTTGTTTAATGTGAGGCGGTTATTCATTTAAATCAGAGAATAATTGTTGTTCTATTTATATGAGTAATATCTTTTATGGTCATGCACCCTTGCAGAGTGGTCTTTTTTTATTGAATCTCGATAGTAGTAATACACATATTCATAGTGTTGAAGCCAAAAGATGCAGAGTTGATAATGATAGTGCAACTTATTTGTGGCATTGCCGTTTAGGTCATATCGGTGTAAAGCGCATGAAGAAACTCCATACTGATGGACTTTTGGAACCACTTGATTATGAATCACTTGGTACTTGCGAACCGTGCATCATGGGCAAGATGACAAAAAACACCGTTCTCCGGTACTATGGAGAGAGCAACAGATTTGTTGGAAATCATACATACAGATGTATATGGTCCGATGAATATTGAGGCTCGTGGCGGATATCGTTATTTTCTCACCTTCACAGATGATTTAAGCAGATATGGGTATATTTACTTAATGAAACATAAGTCTGAAACATTTGAAAAGTTCAAAGAATTTCAGAGTGAAGTTGAAAATCATCGTAACAAGAAAATAAAGTTTCTATGATCTGATCGTGGAGGAGAATATTTGAGTTACGAGTTTGGTGTACATTTGAAAAATTGTGGAATAGTTTCGCAACTCACGCCACCCGGAACACCACAGCATAATGGTGTGTCCGAACGTCGTAATCGTACTTTACTGGATATGGTGCGATCTATGATGTCTCTTACTGATTTATCGCTATCGTTTTGGGGATACGCTCTAGAGACGGCCGCATTCACGTTAAATAGGGCACCATCAAAATCCGTTGAGACGACGCCTTATGAACTATGGTTTGGCAAGAAACCAAAGTTGTCGTTTTGGGGCTGCGATGCTTTTGTGAAAAAGCTTCAACCTGATAAGCTCGAACCCAAATCGGAGAAATGTGTCTTCATAGGATACCCAAAGGAGATTGTTGGGTACACCTTCTATCACAGATCCGAAGGCAAGACATTCATTGCTAAGAATGGATCCTTTCTAGAGAAGGAGTTTCTCTCGAAAGAAGTGGGTGGGAGGAAAGTAGAACTTGACGTGGTAACTGTACCTGCTCCCTTATTGGAAAGTAGTACATCACAGAAAACTATTTCAGTGACACCTACACCAGTTAGTGAGGAAGCTAATGATGATGATCATGAAACTTTAGATCAAGATACTACTGAACCTCGTAGATCAACCAGAGTGAGATCCGCGCCAGAGTGGTACGGTAATCCTGTTCTGGAAGTCATGCTACTAGATCATGATGAACCTATGAACTATGAAGAAGCTAATGATGATGATCATGAAACTTTAGATCAAGATACTACTGAACCTCGTAGATCAACCAGAGTGAGATCCGCGCCAGAGTGGTACGGTAATCCTGTTCAGGAAGTCATGCTACTAGATCATGATGAACCTACGAACTATGAAGAAGCGATGGTGAGCCCAGATTCCGCAAAATGGCTTGAAGCCATGAAATCTAAGATGGGATCCATGTATGAGAACAAAGTATGGACTTTGGTTGACTTGCCAGATGATCGGCAAGCAATTGAGAATAAATGGATCTTTAAGAAGAAGACTGACGTTGACGGTAATATTACTGTCTACAAAGCTCGACTTGTCGCAAAAGGTTTTTGGCAAGTTCAAGGGATTGACTACGATGAGACCTTCTCACCCGTAGCGATGCTTAAGTCTGTCCAAATCATGTTAGCAATTGCCACTTTTTATGATTATGAAATTTGGCAGATGGATGTCAAAACTGCATTCCTGAATGGATTTCTGGAAGAAGAGTTGTATATGATGCAACCAGAAGGTTTTGTCGATCCAAAGGGAGCTAACAAAGTGTGCAAGCTCCAGCGATCCATTTATGGACTGGTGCAAGCCTCTCGGAGTTGGAATAAACGCTTTGATAGTGTGATCAAAGCATTTGGTTTTATACAGACTTTTGGAGAAGCATGTATTTACAAGAAAGTGAGTGGGAGCTCTGTAGCATTTCTGATATTATATGTGGATGACATATTACTACTTGGAAATGATATAGAATTTCTGAATAGCATAAAGGGATACTTGAATAAAAGTTTTTCAATGAAAGACCTCGGTGAAGCTGCTTACATATTAGGCATTAAGATCTATAGAGATAGATCAAGACGCTTAATTGGACTTTCACAAAGCACATACCTTGACAAAGTTTTGAAGAAGTTCAAAATGGATCAAGCAAAGAAAGGATTCTTGCCTGTGTTACAAGGTGTGAAATTGAGTAAGACTCAATGCCCGACCACTGCAGAAGATAGAGAGAATATGAAAGATGTTCCCTATGCTTCAGCCATAGGCTCTATCATGTATGCAATGCTGTGTACCAGACCTGATGTGTGCCTTGCTATAAGTTTGGCAGGGAGGTACCAAAGTAATCCAGGAGTGGGTCACTGGACAGCGGTCAAAAACATCCTGAAGTACCTGAAAAGGACTAAGGATATGTTTCTCGTATATGGAGGTGACAAAGAGCTCATCGTAAAAGGTTACGTTGATGCAAGCTTTGACACTGATCTGGACGATTCTAAATCGCAAACCGGATACGTGTTTACATTAAACGGTGGAGCTATCAGTTGGTGCAGTTCTAAACAAAGCGTCGTAGCGGGATCTACATGTGAAGCGGAGTACATAGCTGCTTCGGAAGCAGCAAATGAAGGAGTCTGGATGAAGGAGTTCATATCCGATCTAGGTGTCATACCTAGTGCATCGGGTCCAATGAAAATCTTTTGTGACAATACTGGTGCAATTGCCTTGGCAAAGGAATCCAGATTTCACAAGAGAACCAAGCACATCAAGAGACGCTTCAATTCCATCCGGGATCTAGTCCAGGTGGGAGACATAGAGATTTGCAAGATACATACGGATCTGAATGTTGCAGACCCGTTGACTAAGCCTCTTCCACGAGCAAAACATGATCAGCACCAAGGCTCCATGGGTGTTAGAATCATTACTGTGTAATATAGATTATTGACTCTAGTTCAAGTGGGAGACTGAAGGAAATATGCCCTAGAGGCAATAATAAAGTTATTATTTATTTCCTTATATCATGATAAATTTTTATTATTCATGCTAGAATTGTATTAACCGGAAACATAATACATGTGTGAATACATAGACAAACAAAGTGTCACTAGTATGCCTCTACTTGACTAGCTCGTTAATCAAAGATGGTTATGTTTCCTAACCATGGACAAAAGAGTTGTTATTTGATTAACGAGACCACATCATTAGTTGAATGATCTGATTGACATGACCCATTCCATTAGCTTAGCACCCGATCGTTTAGTATGTTGCTATTGCTTTCTTCATGACTTATACATGTTCCTATGACTATGAGATTATGCAACTCCCGTTTGCCGGAGGAACACTTTGGGTGCTACCAAACGTCACAATGTAACTGGGTGATTATAAAGGAGCACTACAGGTGTCTCCAAAGGTAGATGTTGGGTTGGCGTATTTCGATATTAGGATTTGTCACTCCGATTGTCGGAGAGGTATCTCTGGGCCCTCTCGGTAATGCACATCACATAAAGCCTTGCAAGCATTGCAACTAATAAGTTAGTTGTGAGATGATGTATTACAGAATGAGTAAAGAGACTTGCCGGTAACGAGATTGAACTAGGTATTGGATACCGACGATCGAATCTCGGGCAAGTAACATACCGATGACAAAGGGAACAACGTATGTTGTTATGCGGTCTGACCGATAAAGATCTTCGTAGAATATGTAGGAGCCAATATGGGCATCCAGGTCCCGCTATTGGTTATTGACCAGAGATTTGTCTCAGTCATGTCTACATTGTTCTCGAACCGTAGGGTCCGCACGCTTAACGTTACGATGACAGTTATTATGAGTTTATGCATTTTGATGTACCGAAGTTAGTTCGGAGTCCCAGATGTGATCACGGCATGACGAGGAGTCTCGAAATGGTCGAGACATAAAGATTGATATATTGGAAGCCTATATTTGGACATAGGAATCGTTCCGAGCGAAATCGGCATTTTACCGGAGTACCGGGGGGTTTATTGGGCCTACATGGGCCTTGAGGGAGAAGAGAGAAGGAGGCAGGAGGTGGCCGCGCGCCCCTCCCCTTCCTAGTCTGAATAGGACAAGGGAAGGGGGGCGGCGCCCCCCCCCCTTTCCTTCCTCTCTTCCTCCTCTTTCCCCTCTCTCCTTGTCCAACTAGGAGTCCTACTCCCGGTGGGAGTAGGACTCCCCTTGGCGCGCCCACCTTGGCCGGACGCCCCCTCCCCCTTGGCTCCTTTATATATGGAGGCAGGGGGCACCCTAGAACACACAAGTTGATCCTCGTGATCGTTACTTAGCCGTGTGCGGTGCCCCCTGCCACCATATTCCACCTCGATCATATCGTTGTAGTGCTTAGGCGAAGCCCTGCGTCGGTGGAACATCATCATCATCACCACGCCGTCGTGCTGACGGAACTCATCCCCGAAGCTTTGCTGGATCGGAGCCCGGGGAGCGTCATCCAGCTGAACGTGTGCTAAGAACTCGGAGGTGCCGGAGTAACGGTGCTTGGATCGGTCGGATCGGGAATACGTACGACTACTTCCTCTATGTTGTGTCAACGCTTCCATTGCGATCTACAAGGGTACGTAGATCATACTCTCCCCTCTCGTTGCTATGCATCACCATGATCTTGCGTGTGCGTAGGAAATTTTTTGAAATTACTACGTTAACCAACAGATGTTTCGAGGGCTGAAATTGGGATTTCAGGCTCGTGCCCACATCAAGAGGTATAAGACCTCCGACGATTTTCTTAGCCTACAAACTAAGGGAGAAAAGCTCAATTGTTGAGCTTGTGCTCAGATTGTCTGAGTACAACAATCATTTGAATCGAGTGGGAGTTGATCTTCCAGATGAGATAGTGATGTTTCTCCGAAGTCATTGCCGCCAAGCTGCTAGAGCTTCGTGATGAACTATGATATATCAGGGACATATATGATGATCCTTGAGATATTCGCAATGTCTGACACCACAAAAGTAGAAATCAAGGAGCATCAATTGTTGATGGTTGGTGAAACCACTAGTTTCAAGAAGGGAAAGGGCAAGAAGGGATACTTCATGAAACGGCAAATCAGCTGCTGCTTTAGTGAAGAAACCCAAGGTTGAACCCAAACCCGAGACTAAGTGCTTCTGTAATAAGGGGAACAGCCACTGGAGCAGAATTACCCTAGATACTTGGTAGATAAGAAGGCTGGCAAGGTCGATAGAAGTATATTGGATATACATTGTGTTAATGTGTACTTTACTAGTACTCCTAGTAGCACCATGGTATTAGATACCGGTTCGGTTGCTAAGTGTTAGTAAACTCGAAATAAAAGGCTGTGGAGTAAACGGAGACTAGCTAAAGGTGAGCAGGCAATATGTGTTGGAAGTTTTTCCAAGCTTGATGTGATCAAGCATCGCACGCTCCCTCTACCATCGAGATTGGTGTTTGCGTTGAGCATAGACATGATTGGATTATGTCTATCGCAATACGGTTATTCATTTAAGGAGAATAATGGTTACTCTGTTTATTTGAATAATCCCTTCAATGGTCTTGCGCCTAAAATGAATGGTTTGTTGGATCTCGATCGTAGTGATACACATGTTCATGGCAAAATATATAAGATAGTAATGATAGTACCACCTACTTGTGGCACTGCCACATAAGTCATATCGGTATAAAACGCATGAAGAAGCTCCATGTTGATGGATCTTTGGGCTCACTCATTTTTGAAAAGTTTGAGACATGCGAACCATGTCTATTGGTGTATATGCATGAAGAAACTCCATGCAAATGGACTGGTTGGACTCACTTGATTTTGAATCACTTGAGACATGCAAATCATACCACATGGGCAAGATGACTGAAAGCCTCGGTTTCAGTAAAATGGAACTAGAAAGCAACTTGTTGGAAGTAATACATTTTGATGTGTGCAGTCCGATGAGTGTTGAGGCGTGTAGTGGATATCGTTATGTTCTTACTTCACAGATGATTTGAGTAGATGTTGAGTATATTTACTTGATGAATCACGAGTCTGAATTATTGAAAGGTTCAAGTAATTTCAGGGTGAAGTTGACAGATCGTCGTGACAAGAGGATAAAATGTCTATGATATGATCATAGAGATGAATACCTGAATTACGAGTTTGGCATAGAATTAAGACATTGTGGAAATTGTTTCACAACTAATACAGCCTGGAACACCATAGTGTAATGGTGTGCCCGAACATCATAACTGCACCCTATTGGATATGATGCATACCATGATGTCTCTTATCGAATTACCACAATAGTTTATGGGTTAGGCATTAGAGACAACCACATTCACTTTAAAAGGGGCACCACGTAATTCTGATGAGATGACACCGTATGAACTATGGTTTAGGGAAACCTAAGCTGTCATTTCTTAAAAGTTTGGGGCTGCGACGCTTATGTGAAAAGTTTCAGGCTAATAAGCTCAAACCCAAAGCGGATAAATGCATCTTCATAGGACACCCAAAACAGTTGGATATACCTCCTGTCTCAGATCCGAAAGCAATAAGGGATTGTTTCTGGAATCAGGTCCTTTCTCGAGGAAAAGTTTCTCTCGAAAGAATTGAGTGGGAGGATGGTGGAGACTTGATGAGGTTATTGAACCGTCACTTCAACTGGTGTATAGCAGGGCACAAAGAGTTGTTCCTGTGGCACCTACACCAATTGAAGTGGAAGTTTATGATATTGATCATGAGATTTCGGATCAAGTCACTCCCAAACCTCGTAGGACGACAAGGATGCGTACTACTTCAGAGTGGTACATAATCCTGTCTTGGAAGTCATGTTGCTAGACAACAATGAACCTACGAGCTATGGAGAAGCGATGGTGGGCCTGGATTCCAAAATGGCTCGAGGCCATATAACCCGAGAGAGGATCCATATATGAAAACAAAGTGTAAACTTTGGAAGAACTACTTGATGGTCGTAAGGCTGTTAGGTACATATGGATTTTAAAGGAAGACGGACAATGATGGTATGTATCACCATTAAGAAAGCTCGACTTGTCGTTAAGATGTTTTTTCGACAAGTTCAAGGAGTTGACTACGATGAGACTTTCTCACTCGTAGCGATGCTAAGAGTCTGTTGGAATTATATTAGCGATTACTGCATTATTTATGAAATCTTGCAGATAGGATGTCAAAACATTGTTTCCTCGACGATTTCCTTGAGGAAAGGTTGTATGTGATACAACCGGAAGGTTTTGTCAATCCTGAAAGATGCTAACAAGTATGCAAAGCTCCAGCAATCCTTCTCAGGACTGGAGTAAGCATCTCGGAGTTGGAATGTATGCTTCGATGAGATGATCAAAGATTTTGGGTGTATACAAAGTTTATGAGAAACTTGTATTTCCAAAGAAGTGAGTGGGAGCACTATAGAATTTCTGATGAATATATGTTGTTGACATATTGTTGATCAGAAATGACATAGAATTTCTAGAATGCATATAGGGTTATTTGGAAAGTGTTTTTCAATGAAAGCCTGGATTAAGCTACTTGAGCATTGAGCATCAAGATCTATAAGGATAGATCAAAACGCTTAATGGTACTTTCAAATGAGCACATACCTTGACATGATCTTGAAGGTGTTCAAGATGGATCAGTCAAAGAAGGAGTTCTTGCCTGAGTTGTAAGGTATGAAGTTAAGACTTAAAGCTCGACCACTGCAGAGGAAAGAGGAAGGACGAAGGTCGTCCCCTATGCTTTTGTCATAGGCTCTATACGGTATGCCATGCTGAGTACCGCACCTGATGTGTGCCTTGCCACATATCTGGCAAGAGGGTACAAAGGTAATCTAGGAGTAGATCACCAGATAGCGGTCTAAATTATCCTTAGAGGAATAAGGATATGTTTCTCGGTTATGGAGGTGATAAAGAGTTCGACGTAAAGAGTTACGTCGATGCAAGCTTAACACCTATCCGGATAGCTCTGAGTAGAGATACCGGATACGTATAATGGAGCAACAATTTAGAATAGCTCCAAGTAGAACAGTTATTTGAAATGGCTCCAAATGTAGCGTAGTAGTTGCATCTACAAGATGACATAGAAATTTGCGAAGTACATACGGATCTGAATGTTGCAGACCCGTTGACTGAAACCTCTCTCACAAGCATAACATGATCAAATCCAGAACTCTTTGGGTGTTAGTCACATGGGGATGTGACCTTGAGTGTTAATCACATATCGATGTGAACTGGATTATTGACTCTAGTGCAAGTGGGAGACTGTTGGAAATATGCCCTAGAGGCAATAATAAATTGATTATTATTATATTTCCTTGTTCATGATAATCATTTATTATCCATGCTAGAGTTGTATTGATAGGAAACTCAGATACATGTGTGGATACATAGGCAACACCATGTCCCTAGTAAGCCTCTAGTTGACTAGCTCGTTGATCAATAGATGGTTATGGTTTCCTGACCATGGACATTGGATGTCATTGATAACGGGGTCACATCATTAGGAGAATGATGTGATGGACAAGACCCAATCCTAAGCCTAGCACAAGATCATGTAGTTCGTATGTTAAAGCTTTTCTAATGTCAAGTATCATTTCCTTAGACCATGAGATTGTGCAACTCCCGGATATCGTAGGAATGCTTTGGGTGTGCCAAACGTCACAACGTAACTGGGTGGCTATAAAGGTACACTACAGGTATCTCCAAAAGTGTCTGTTGGGTTGGCACGAATCGAGATTGGGATTTGTCACTCCGTGTAAACGGAGAGGTATCTCTGGGCCCACTCGGTAGGACATCATCATAATGTGCACAATGTGATCAAGGAGTTGATCACGGGATGATGTTTTACGGGACGAGTAAAGAGACTTGCCGGTAACGAGATTGAACAAGGTATCGGGATACCGACGATCGAATCTCGGGCAAGTATCGTACCGCTAGACAAAGGGAATTGTATACGGGATTGATTAAGTCCTTGACATCGTGGTTCATCCGATGAGATCATCGTGGAACATGTGGGAGCCAACATGGTATCTAGATCCCGCTGTTGGTTATTGACTGGAGAACGTCTCGGTCATGTCTGCATGGTTCCCGAACCCGTAGGGTCTACACACTTAAGGTTCGATGACGCTAGGGTTATAAGGAATAGATATACGTGGTTACCGAATGTTGTTCGGAGTCCCGTATGAGATCCCGGACGTCACGAGGAGTTCCGGAATGGTAGTCTATAGGCAGACCGGAGGTAAAGATTGATATATAGGAAGTATGGTTTTCGCCACCCGAAGTGTTCCGGGCATCACCGGTAGTGTACCGGGACCACCGGAGGGGTCCAGGGGTCCACCAAGTGGGGCCACCAGCCCCGGAGGGCTGCATGGGCCAAGTGTGGGAGGGGACAAGCCCCAGGTGGGCTGGTGCGCCCCCCCCCCCCACAAGGGCCCAAGGCGCAAGGGAGAGGAGAAGGGGGCAAACCCTAGGGCAGATGGGCCCTAAGGCCCACCCTGGTGCGCCTCCCCCTCTCCCCTCCCCTTGGCCGCCCCTAGATGGGATCTAGGGGGCTGCCGCCACCCCTAGGGAGGGAACCCTAGGTGGGGGCGCAGCCCCTCCCCTTCCCCTATATATAGTTGTGGTATGGGCTGCCCATAACACATGAGTTCCTCTCCCTGTTGGTGCAGCCCTACCCCTCTCCCTCCTCGTCTCTTGCGGTGCTTGGCGAAGCCCTGCTGGAGTACCACGCTCCTCCACCACCACCACGTCGTTGTGCTGCTGCTGGATGGAGTCTTCCTCAACCTCTCCCTCTCTCCTTGCTGGATCAAGGCATGGGAGACGTCATCGGGCTGTACGTGTGTTGAACACGGAGGTGCCGTCCGTTCGGCATTGGGATCATCGGTGATTTGAATCACGACGAGTACGACTCCATCAACCCCGTTCACTTGAATGCTTCTGCGTAGTGATCTACAAGGGTATGTAGATGCACTCTCCTTCCCCTCGTTGATGGTTTCTCCATAGATGGATCTTGGTGACACGTAAGAAAATTTTGAATTTCTGCTACGTTCCCCAACAGGTGCGCCATTACTAAGTTTTTTTCAAAAAAATCATTTTTTTCTCAAAACTAGTAATGGCGCACCGTGGGTGTGGTGCGCCATTATTAACTTGGCCCAAAAATTCCACCGAATGCACACACCCCCCCTCCCGTCCCGTGGACCGCCTTTTCAGTTTAAAAAGAAAGAAAATGATGGAAATATCAAAAAATAAAATAAAATAAGTTTCACATGTGATATGTGGTCTACTTGTTGGGAAAATTTACAAATATGAATTTCGACTTTATTTGCAAAATCTCTCTAGAATTTGTAAAATGGGCATAACTTTTGCATACGAACTCGGATTAAAAAGTTTTTTATATGAAAAATCATTTACTCGAAAAGTTACACCCGAATTGAACTGGGGGAACATCGTTCAATATCTTCAAAATCCCCAAAAACCTAACAGAACGAAAGATACGGGGCTTTTAAGATCTAGAGGGGGAAAATGAAAAAAAAAATCAAACTTACTAGTGGCGCACCATTTGCTAGGTGCGCCACTAGTAACAGGAAAAAAAATTGGTTTCAAAAAATTTTGGAATTTTTTTTTCAAAATATGATACGTAATATGACTGGGAAATTTGAAATATTTTTTCAAAATTTCATCATACTCATGAACATGAACAAAGCCCTAGACATCAACAAAGTTTAATATGATTGATATGATAGATATATCAACAAGTGCGTGTGAAGTGAGCTGGTGCTGGGGTTGGATAGAACTGCGAAGTTAAGCGTGCTCAGGTTGGAGTAGTGTGAAGATGGGTGACCTTTCGGGAAGTTTGACCACAGAGTGCGATTTGACTTGAGATTAAGCATATTGGCCTGAGGTTAAGCCATAGTGACCTGAGATTAAGAAAAAATTGAAAAACAAGCGCACTTCTATGTGGTGCGCCACTAGTAGGCCTTTTCCTAGTAGTGGTGTGCCCAGGGGTTTGAAGCGAGGCTACGATACTTTCATCATCTTAGTAGCCTGGGAGCTCTGGAAGCAAAGGAATGCGTGTGTGTTCAACAGGGTGCAGCAACAGAGGACCCCGATGGAGTTGGCGGATGATATCTTCCGAGAAGTTAAGCAATGGAGCCTAGGTAGTGTTGGAGTTGGTAGTTTAACACATTTTGTGAGAGAGTAGCCTAGAGTGTTGTGTCGGGTGTAAAGGGTGTTGGCCTAGCTTGGATGCTCTCATCTAGCTCGCGTCATTCTTGTACATTTACTCTCTTCCTTCTATAAAAATATGGTACGTCTTTGGCGTACTCTCGAAAAAAAAGATAGATCGTTCTATATGTTAGTTCAACTCCGTTCTATTCGACTTCGTTTTGGTCCCTTGGGCTCCCGCTGGTAACAGAACGCATGAGGTTGAAGAGGAAACTATGGTCTCTTCGGTGACCAGGGAATGGCTACATGTAAATAAACATTTAATCACACAATTTCTTGTCAATCTATGGTGGGTCCCTCTGCTGATGTGGATATCTTGCATGTTTAGATAAATAGAATTGTGGGGGTGAGTCTCTTAGGTATATACGATAGGATATGGCTCATCGATCAAAACAGTTGGTTGGTTCATATAAATTAGACTTATGGACAGCAGTTTAATAGCATGTGCTAGGCTTATGCCTTCCGTCCAGCATATGTTGCTGGCCAGTGTCTCGTGTTCTTGACTCAACAACAGTAGGATTTGAAGTTGTAACCGTGTGCTCTCGGTTCACCAAACTTAACATTTCTAAATGTATGACTGTATGTTGAGTTGTTCCATCGAGAAATTATGCCTTTCTAAGTGTACGGTTGAAGTGCTTGTGCTTCGTTCTCCACACTGTAGAATGGGTAGCTGATTATGAAAAGCTTATGTTGTGGCCATCCGGACCCGAGCGCTAGCTGTATATATGGCTGATCAATCAAAATGGTTGGTTGATTCATATAAGATGGAGTAAACAAAAAGTTGATGGCGATGCATACGGATCGACTGAAATATCAGCTTTTAATATGCCATAAATTAGACTTATGGTTAGCAGTTTAATAGCAAGTGCTAGACTTATGCCTACCGTTCACCATATGTTGCTGGCCAGTGTCTCAAGTTCTTGACTCAACAATCGTAGGATTTGAGGCTATAATTGTGTGCCTTCGGTTCACCAATTTTAGCCTTTCTAAGTGCAAGATTGTATGTTGAGTTGTTCCACCAAGACATTATGCTGTGCACGCTGTCAAGCGTTGTGGAGACCGGTAAATCAAGAATGTTCTATACGGGAAATGTGAAAACAAGATATATAAAAAAACCGTGTTTCAAGAAAACAAAAGCGTTTAAATTTTTCCTCTGAGAGGAAAGTAAGGAAGTCCTCGCAATGTTCCTCCTAATCTTGTGCTTGCATTATTCATTAAAGAATGCAACTGTCAAACACGAAGAAGAAAGTGATGTAAGCAATGCCTACTTCACTGAGATGAGAGGCCTCATCAATGAACTTGCTGCAGCTGGAAAAGAAGATCGATGACGACGATCTAATCTCAGTGCTCCTTCCAGACTAGACACACACTACAATCTGTTGGTCTTGTCCATGTCCGCCAAAATGGAGTCAATCATCCTCACAACTTGTACTCGCAGCTTCTCGCCTTTGAGGCACGGCTAGAGCCAAGCTCTAGCGACGAATTATCCGTTTGCCAATGGCACATCACATGGTCATGGTGGTGGCACAATATACTACCTCGGCAAATGCGGTGGTGGCGGTGGCCTCTCTAGTGGGCACATCGTGATAACTTTCATGCTGTAGGTGTATGATAACGTTATCAACACCACTCTTTCAAAATAAATTCATTTGGAAGTTAATGCCCCCCTCAAAAATAAAGATATTTATGTGGTTCATAAACAAAGGTCTCATTTTGACAAATGGGTAACCTGGCCAAACGTCATTGCCATTGATGCAAAGAAATATTGTTTATGTGTGATTATTCATCGTTTGCCCGTTTGCAATATTGGTGTGGCAAAAGATACATGTAGCTTTTGATTTTCCACCCCCAACTAGCATGGTGAATATGGTCGGTAATTGGATGTGGCGTGTTCCTCCCTGCTTAAGGCACATATGTGTCAATGTTTATGCTTTACTTTAGGCATTATGAAATTTTCATAATGATCTTATTTTATACAATTTCAAATTTCCTAATTTCTTGCCGGTCATCTACAGAGTCACATGCTTCATATGTTCATGCTTTACCCTACTTCATGTGGACGACAGTGGATTCACGCACTTTAGGTGCACTCAACTGGAGATGTTTGCACGGGGATTCTTCACCGTGGCTGGATGATGATCCAATAATAGGATAGTAGCATATATGCCCGTGCGTTGCAACTGGGGAGATATCCAATTTAAAACGGGATTATTTTTTTAAGTTTCACAAACATTTTTTAAAATATGAATCTTTTTTATAAAACGTGTTTTCTTATGAATTTGTCAACAATTTTTTAAAACATGAATATGTTTTAAACATTCAAAACAATTTTAGAAAATGAGCTTTTTTAAATGCAAAAATTATTTTGAATTTTTGAAACTTCAGTCAAACAATAATAATTTTAGAACTTGGAACGTTTTAAAATGCATATTTTCTGAAAATCTCAAAAAAAATGGAAAATTTTTAATTTGGAACAAATTTCGGAATGAGACCAAATTTAAAAGTTCCGAAAATTTTCAAAAATGGGAACACAAGTGTGAAATTCTGAACATTGTTAAAAAATTGAACACAAAATGAAATTCTGAGTATTATTTTTTTTGAATTGACAAAAAAGGGAAAATAAAAATAAATTTGAAATAGAAAAATGAAACAACGAAGAAAAAGATAAATTATCTGGGAAGAAAAGAACACAAAAAATGGATCGACCCAGTCTTGGGCGCCATGTGCCAATCTCCGACTATTTTCCGCACTCCGGGGCAAGTAGGGTTTTCTGAGTTGCGTAGGCAGGAAAATAAGGGGGTTGACTTCGCTGGGTAGCAGCGCGGCGGCCCATGACAAAATTTTGGAGAAACCGGTTTTCCTTTTCTAGCATATGCGGACGCAAAAATATTTAGTACCACCTTGAATAAAAAAATATTTTCGATAGTGAACGGATGAAAAAAAATCGAAGATAGGCACCTTACTTTGTTAGTAGGTATAGACGTGTTTCTGTCATTATATCTTGTTAGTGTCTGGTTGTTTCTAGCTTTGTTTTTCTCCCTGTTCTTTGTATGGTGTATTGGATGTTTGATGCTCTAAATTTAAGAAATATAATTGTGTGCATCATATGATTTAGATGCCGAGTGAGCGACTAGTTCCTCCTCCGGCGGAGCAACGCTACGATACTCCCTGGAGCTGCCCGGGCGCAGAGATCTCTTCCAAGTGCCACAACGAGCTCCTACGAGACGGCAGCACGACGTCCTCCTCATCGGCAGTGGCACCGCTGGTTAGCCCGATGCAGCGAGTCAACCTCGTCATCCTGACTAATTTTGTCGTCTCACTCGTCAGCGCCATCTTCGAGGCCCTCGCCAATCATCTGACCCAGCCGTGCTTCTGACTGACACACATGGCCAGTTCGTCTGTCAAGAAGCAACAAAGTCGAGAGAGGAGACTAGTGGATTATATTTTCTTCTTGTCTGGGAGCGCTCCTTCGCTAAAAACAGGCTGGTGGCTGCATCAGCTCCAAGTCCTATAGTCAAAGTTTTTCCTATGCCTCTTATTCCTAAAAAAAAATGCATGCACGTCATCGTGCACACTGCGTGGACACGATCGAAGTGCTTGGGATTCGTTCTCCACGTTGTAGAATGGGTAGCTAATTTTGAAAAGCTTATGTTGTGGCCATCCGGACCAGAGCACTAGCTGTATCTATGGCTGATCGATCAAAACGGTTAGTTGATTCATATAAGATAGAGTAAACAAAAAGTTGATGGCTATGCATAAGGAGACTGAAATATCAGCTTTTAATATGCCATAAATTAGACTCCTGGTTACCAATTTAATAGCGGGTGCTAGACTTATCCCTACCGTTAATTGTGTGCCTTCGGTTCACCAATTTTAGCCTTTCTAAATGTAAGATTGAATGTTGAGTTGTTCCACCAAGACATTATGCTGCGCACGCTGTCAAGTGTTGTGGAGACCGGTAAATCAAGAATGTTCTAACAGGAAATGTGAAAAGAAGAAATAAAAAACCGTGTTTCGAGAAAACAAAAATGTTTAGAATTTTCCTCTGAGAGGAAAGTAATGAAGTCCTCGCATTGTTCCTCCTAATCTCGTGCTTGCATTATTCAATAAAGAATGCAGTTGTCGAACACGAAGAAGAACGAGATGTCGGCCAATGCCCACTTCACTGAGATGAGAGGCCTCATCGGTGAACTTGCTGTAACTGGAAAGAAGATCGATGACGACGGCCTAATCTCGATGCTCCTTGCCGGACTAGACACACACTACAATCGGTTGGTCTCGTCCATGTCCGCCAAAATGGAGTCAAACGTCCTCACGACTTGTACTCGCGGATTCTCATCTTCGAGGCGCGGCTGGATCCAAGCTCTAGCGGCGCAGTATCCCGCTGCCAACGCCACGTCATATGGTCATGGTGGTGGGACATGATACTAGCTCGGCAAACATGGCGGCAGCGGTGGCCTCACTATCGGGCACATCATGGTAACTTTGATGTTGTAGGTGTATGATAACATTATCAACACCACTCTTTCAAAATAAATACATTTGGAAGTTAATCCCCCTCGAAAATAAAGATCTTCATGCGGTTTCATAAATAAAGGTCTCATTTTGACCAAAGGGTAACCTGGCCAAATGTCATTGCCAGAGATGCAAAGAAAGATTGTTGATGTGTGATTATTCATCATTTGCCCGTTTGCAATATTGGTGTGGCAAAAGATACATGCAGCTTTTGATTTTCCACCCCCAGCTGGCATGGTGAATATGGTCGGTAATTGGATGTGGGGTGTTCCCTTCCTGCTCAAGGCACATATGTGTCAATGTTTATGCTTTACTTTAGGCGTTACAGAATTGTCGTAATGATCTTGTTCTATACAATTTCAAACTTTCTAATTTCTTGCAGGTCATCTACAGAGTCGCATGCTTCATACGTCCATGGTTTACCGTACTTCATGTGGAGGATAATGGATTCACACACTTTGGGTGCACTCAACTAGAGATGTTTGCACGGGGATTCTTCATCATGGCTGGATGATAATCGAATAATAGGATACTAGCACATATGTTGTGCGTTGCAACCGGTGAGATATTTTTTTTACAAGAAACAACGGGAGAGATAATTGATGTTTCCTTCAAAAACGGTTTCTCCAGTGGTCGGTGACAGAGTGAAGAGTTGTGGTCTTCTCGTGGGTCATGTTTAGCCCGCGAGATCTTCGTAGTGGTGGGGTTAATCAGTTTGGCGGTAACCACTCAACTCGTGTCTTTTTTGGCCATGATACCATGTAGAATTGTACGCACCAGTCAGTTCACCCGAACGCTCAAGCTTATGGAGAAAGGTGGGCTAAGGCATTTGTACTTCGAGACTCAGGTACATGGATTGTGGGTATTTTGAGCCAATTTACGAGGCTAGCAACCCATGTTATCATGTTTACTATATTTTAGATGTTCGCAATTGTGGGTATATAGATAACGAATCTATGTGGTCGGGCTACATGCATAAGAAAAAAGTAAGATTTTGTATTGTGTAGATACAGATTCATGGTTCCTTATGTTTTTCTACTACAAGTCATCATTCCTTTTCAGTTTGGTCATGCAAGTTTCAATTTACAATTCCGTAATTTTCCGTTCCAATTCACCCCTTTTGGGCATAGCCCACCGAACACACGTGTGTAAACTCACGGAAACAAAGTGTGCCGACCCCGTAATGTGATGCAACAAATGAAATGCATCTGCCATACTCCAAACTACATTAGGACATGAGTGCACGGGTGTGATAAGTTTTTTTTGAGAATTTTTTTCATTCATATCACAAATCAGTACAAAGAAGTTGACCCTTACAAGTACACTGAAACGCAAACACAAAGGACCATGAACACGTAGAGTATCCTAGTACAACCATAACATAAGAAAATCTCCGGAGCCCTATGTCATCATCCCTGAATCTTCAAAAAAGACCCCTGCAGCAGAAGGATCTGCAACCAGTCGCAAGCAGGTCATCATCTTCGACCACGGTACAATTGCCACCACGCTGCTTCCTCCTTTCTTGACACCAGCGCTGAGAGGGCATGGACATCAATACAACACACCTGCAACAGCCGTCGCCATCTTTGGCTTTGAGTACCGTGAAAAGTGTCCCTTCCGGAAGGAAGAGAACTCGAGTCATCCGACCGGTCCAGCACCGCGGCCGGGCCATCCGCCCGGGCAAAGCAGGATCTCCCACCAGTATCAGCGCAGAAGAAGGAGAAGAACAGCAACGGAAAATCATACCAACAAGGAAGAAGAAGGGTCTTCGTCTCCCTGCATCCATCGCCCATCTGAGGACCCAAACGGCCAGTGCCGATGGACCTTCAGCCACCAAAGCCCGCGACCTCGACGAGACCCGGGGATCCCCAACTCCGCTGGCTCCTAGACGAAGGCAAAAGCCTCGCCTGACCGCGAACGGAGCCCGGAGAAACTTATTCCGACACGACACCACCGCAACGGCCTCGGCACCGTCTCCCTCAACCCTAACCCTACCACACACCCACCTAGCGAACATACCCGAGGTTCCCCCTCCCTCCCGCCACCGGAGCGGCCGACGGAGAGAGAGGGAACCGGCGGCGTCACCGGCGGCGCGCAAGGGAACCCTCGTCGCCTTCCTGATCGCCTGTGCGATCCTACTTTTCCGCTGTGTAGGTTGGTAGGTGCGGCAACTGTTTGATCCGACGGGTGTGATAAGTTGACCACATCCAACCTCGTTGGGACTTCAACCGACCATGAGACACTGTGACTTGCTTCACGGTCTCGTGGGTCTGCCTTTGCCGGTGTAAGTTTTAGATGGCATGGTTCAAAGGAAGCTACGCGGCACAACCACCGGTGGGCACGACCTCTCGGGGTCTTTTGCCCAAAATGTCGAAGGTGTTTTTCCAATGCCACTCATTCCGAACTTTGAAGAAGCATGCATGCACGGTACCATACACGCACGCAACGTCTCATACCTACACAGAGTTATGTGATTAACTGCCTATGGTCTAAACCGAGCTTTGCAGTTTCAGTATCAAGCAGTAGTCGTTGGTAGGCTGAGCGACGTGACGGGTGTGTGTGTGTGTATATAGACTGGGGATGAGAGCCGGAGGGTTGGGCTTCCAACTTCCGAGTGGCGGGCCGGGAACAGACAGAGCCCGTGAACAAATCTTTAGCCCATGTGGCCCGGGCAGCGTGCACACTGATTCCGACCGTTGGGTCGCCTCGGGTGCGCTCTCTCGCTCGCTTTCGGCAAAGCCACGCGCACTCATCTCCCCGACCGTTGCCGAAAATTCCCCTTCAAAACCTCCCCACACGAGACTCGCCATCCCCACCCATCAAATCCACCGCCACACACGCCACCCTCGCCGGAGAAGAAGGATCCATCCCATCCCATCCATCTGCATACCAATCCGGGCCATGGCCGACGCCGCCGCGCTCGTCGCCGTGCCGCCGCAGGCGCAGCCACAGCAGAGGCACCCGCTGAGCCAGATCGCGGCGAGCGGGACGCACCGGCTGCTGCTCAAGCAGTGGCTCAAGGAGGAGGACCTGCTGGCGCGGCGCGTCGCGCTGCGGGAGGCCCGCCTCGACGGCGCGCGCAAGGAGATCGCCTTCCTCTACTGCGCCTTCTTCGCCTTCCACGCCGCCTCCGTCCTCCTCCTCTTCCTCTCCGCCTCCGTCGCCCCCCTGACCACCTCCCCGTCCTCCGCCTGCCGCCGCTCCTGGATCCCCTGCCTCGTCTCCCTGCTCGCCTCCCTGGCCATGCTCTGGGCGCTGCGGTACAAGGCCGACACGGAGGCCGTGCTGGAGCGGGTGCTGGCGCGGGAGCAGGAGGACGCCGCGCTGCTCGGCCGCTGCGTCGCCGAGCTCAAGCGCAAGGGGCTCGAGTTCGACCTGCTCAAGGAGGTGGACGCGCTGCGCAGGGCCAAGGCCCTCCGCGTCGAGGCCAAGGCCGGCACCGACGGGCCCAGGCGCTGGCCCGCCAGGGACCTCCCCGTCTTCGCCCTCTTCGGCGCCGCCTGCGGCGTACTCGTGCTCACCAGGTTCCTGCTCTGCAACTAGGCCGAATCTCGCGAATCATGGTCCGTTCCGTGTTCATCAGGACTCCGATCGCTGGATCGATTGATGAAGCGTACTACTGTTTCTGTTCGTTCCTGCAGAACTGTTTGTTCTGCGAATTTTGATGTCTGTAATAAGGATAAGATCTGTTGCCGATGCGTTTAGTTTCGTCCGTGTTGGTGTTTGCTGTTATACCAGAGGGGCAAAATTACACTCCCAAACCTCAAGTGTTTATGAACATTAAGATATAAGTTAATCCCCTAAATTTGATCCTCTTTACATTGTCCTTGTGTGAAGGATTGTGATTGTTCTGTCATGCTTCTCTTAATATCAGTTAGTTTCCGAGTTCCTGAAAATCGACGAGACATTGGCACCACAATTTGCCATGATATCGAGTTATGGGAAATGTTCAGAATAAATTACCAAGTCTCGGAGCGTCGGGATACATTCTGGAACATCAAGGAAGGGGTACGGTAAAGTTTAACACAGGAGCTAAGATGAATGAGTCTTCAGGGAACCAGGTGTATTTAGTAGAAGAGACAGTGCCAGCTCAACTCTCTAGTTCCTGAATCTATTCTCCTCCTTTTGCTTGCCCTTTACACCTGAAAACTCTTGACAAGCCCGATTCCATGCAGCTTCAGATGCAAGCCTGGCAAAAGGAAATTGCAAACCAAGACAGAGTGGTTAGCTGATTGCAATCGGAAACCATTCCACCATAGATTTGCACTTGCTGTAATTAAAAAGATGAACTGTGCCCATGATGATGTGTTGATTTTTGTTTGTGCTTGTACCAGAACCAGAGGGCAAAATCAAAATATGTGCAATCACCATCCCCTCTCCATACAATTACCATAAAGATATGTTTGCCTCCATTTGATCCTCATACATTGATATAGTTCTGCACGTTACTATCTTCTTCCTTATGAGTATTACTGCTAGCAGCAAAAACATCTGAAGAATTCAGCCCCGTTTCTGGAAACCAAAAAGATACTGTCAGCTTTCCATCACCTGGTGCTATTTCTGGAACATTTGGGGAAGAAATGTGCAAAATCAGTGAGTTGCAAGTGCCAGATTTGGTGCCCAATTCGCCTTGCATCGAAAACCATTATTCAAGGAACTTTCGGGGGCAGTGCCATCTCAACTCTATCTAGTTCCTGAATCTGTACTCCTCCTTTTGCTTGACTTTTGACACCCGAAACTCCTCCATCACATCAGAAACCCAATTCCACTCACCTTCAGACGCAAGCCTGAGAAAGCAAGATTTGCATACAAACCAAGCAACGGTTGATTGATTATCACAAACTAATATTCATATAGTAATTCATTACATCGATTTGCGCATCTCATAGAGACGCAACTGTGATCACAAATCATCACACCGGATCAACCACCCTTCACAGTAAGCATCACACAAGAAACGAGCAACAAATTACTCCATGTACACGGTATAACCAAACCCAGTAAACAAACAACACCAACGCTCCAGCTAAGGAGGAGGAGGGAGCTCGACCGATCAGACGGCGTCGGGGCCTTCCTTCTTCAGCGGTGCCGGGTACGGCCCCGGGGACTGCCCGGCGACGCCGGGCGGCGGCAGGGGCGTGCCGTAGATCTGGGCCCCGACGCCGGCGCGCATCTCCTCGCGGCCCTTGTGCTTGCCGAGGAAGTAGCAGCCGAAGCCGAGCAGGATGGTGAAGAATATGAAGGGCAGCGAGATCACCAGCACGAACCCCATTGCCCTCCCTCCCTCCCGGATGGACGCCTTCAATCCAAGGCTGGCTTGGATGCTTGAGCTTGACTGATTATACGAGGATGGGGGGGGGGGGGGGGGGGGGGGGAATTGCTGCGGTACTCTGCGTTGGGAGGGGAAGCCGCGTGGGGATTGGGGGGTTTATATGCACAGGGGCTGCAGAGGCGAAGGATGGTGTGGAAGAAGGCGGCTGGAGGGAGCTGGAAGCTTGTTGAGTGTGCTGCCGTGAGCGCGTGACGGCGTACGTACGGGTGACCGTTGGCTTGGTGCTTAATTTGGGGGCAACGGTCGAATGCCTTGGGGCCTTCTGTTCCGTGGAGCGTGTGTTTGGCCACGTCGCCGGTACTCCCTCCGTTCCGATTTACTCGTCCTGTAGAAGTACATCATCTTCTATGGTGTTTTGAATCTTCTCTTGCAAAATCAGGATGGGAATAAAATACATGACTTTGCAGTACAGGTGATTTTAGTATCATTTTTGTTGGATTTTTTTTTTGCTGGTGATAGGGATAACTCTCTCGTGGTCGACTGTGCCGTGCGGTCGGCCTGAGCGTGGACCCCACCGTCGATCCTCCAAGGCAAAACCGCACGGCGAGCTGAAGTCGAAGACAACGGGCTCGTCGAGAGTTGAGACCAAGCCAAAGACCGGAAATAGCGGAGGCAAGACAAGGCGGTAACGAGTATCTGAGGAAAAGAATTATATGAGACTAGGTCTCACGGGCTAGTTAGAAAATCAGGGGGAGGGGAAGATTAGATGCTTTATGATTTGTGAATGTCACATATCATCTATCAGCATGGGCCTCACCTGCTAGCCCGTGAGACCTGATCTCATATAAAAAATTTTCAGCACCTGATGAGAACCCCTGGCCTGGCTTTTTTTTTAAAAACGAGCCTAGCCCGGCTTAGGGTTAGGATGATGGAAGATCTCGGCGTTGGAAAATAAGCAGGATAGCGAGATTCAGAGGGATGGTCGAGGTGACGACGAACCAATGGTGGTGGAGGTCGTGGCAGTGGGTAGAGAAGCGTACCAGCCAATGTGGGTCGAGGGTCGTCCACGGACGACAGTGGCAAGAGAAGATGGTGGGGTAGCGTTCCTGATAGCACCGACGGTCGCAACTCCACCAGCATCTGGGAATGGAAGTTCATGTGTACAGTCTGCTCCCTCCAAATTCGTGAGAACAGAGTACTCCGCCGTAGGATCCAACTTAACACGACGGTTTTTCAGTAAATTAAGCTGAGGGTGGTCTTTCTAGCCCTCAAGAAGAAAAACTAACCTCCTCCATCTTTAGTCGAAGGAAGTACGAGTATTTGGGAAAAGAAATTCGTCCTTCTTTGTTTTATAGGATCCTCTCTCTCTCTCTTTTTTTTTGGTATAAGAGATAAGGACATTAGAAGTGATTCGTCCTTCTTTGTTTTAATCCATCGAAGCCAAAGGCGATTCTTTCATGATGATCGCTCAATGGTTCTAGACTTCCCGCCTGGGTTTCACCATTTGTACATTCTGGAAGTTCTTGGACCGTAAGTACAAAGGGTAAAAGTTAGCAAAAAAATACTGCCAAAAACAACCATGAGTTTCAGGGAAATACAAGTGCACAAGAGAGACAAGGAGAGCATTCAGGAGAATCCAAGCCTAGCAAACCAGTATTAATACCACAACACATGCGTTTTTCAGGGGTGTTTCTTGCGTTTACAGGCTCCGACATCATACGAGTAGAGAGACCTCGGACAACACTTCATCAGCTAGAGCCATGCATAACAGCTGAATGATACTCTTACGTTTTACAGGAAACCTGGATATATCTGTCTTATTAACAGCACTGCGGCAACAGCATTACCACGGACAGCATGGATTTGCATCCGGCTGAAGCCCACAGGTGATCATCGATCCGCCCTAGTGCGCCCGGTCGCGGAGGACATCGAGCTTCACCTCGGTCGGGTCAGTTGCCTGGATCTCGTAGTGGAACCCGTCGAGCTCTTGCTTGATGCGGTCCTTGGAGGTGGAGTACAGCATCTTGGCGCAGATGCGCGATGTGTCAGGGGACCTGGGGCAGCATGTGCATTAGTTATATAGAAATAAGGTGAAAGTGAGATCAATGGTAAGGGAAGAGAAGATGCATCAGCCATCAGGCATGTGCAGATGGTGATTTTTCATCTATGCATACTAGCACCGCTATCAGAGAAGTCAACTTTCGCAATAAAGAACAAATTGGCAAAGCATATTCTGAAGACATGTGAACATGCACTGTTGTTCTTTCTCGACAGCTACAAGCATAGATACCAGGCACAAACAAAATAAGAAAAGGCTATCATTGCTATAGATTCCTCTAGCAATGTCCGTCATGGTTATTATAAATAAGCTGAAATGGAAACATGGGAAAGGAAAGAGGGAGTGCATCGACTGTAAGTTAGTGCAAATGGTGATTTTCAGAGAAGTCAACTTTCATAATGGAGAACAAATTACACTATTGGCAAAGCATATTCTGAAGACAAGTGGACATGCACTACTTATCTTTTCTGGACAGCTACAAGCATAGATACAAAACAAGAAAAGGCTATCATGGCTATAGATTCCTCTAGGAATACCCATCCAGGTTAATAATTCAGTACTTCATATAGAAAAATATGAACAAACAATATATCTAGTGTGGACACATCTAGCGTAGATTCGTGAGAAGCACTCTACTGCTTACCCTACCAGGAACTTCCATGACTATGTTAGGGTCCATTTTTCCAAAGAAGCTATTAAGACTAACTGGCAGATGAAGAAAAGCATTAACATATGGATATGTGACTATGAAGCTCACCAGGCAATGAAGAAAATCTTGCTTTTCTGCACATTCTCCCCAGTAACAAAGTCAAAATCATAAAGGGCATATCTGCAGTCGTTTTCTGGGAGACAAGCCAGGAAATCATCATAACTCTCAGTTGTAGCCCCCGTCTTCTCCACAACAACCTGCTTTTGCTTTTCTTCTATTTTGAAGATGACATAGCGAAATGCCTTCTTCATCTGAAGCTCCAGGAATGTCTCCCTGATATCAGGAGCAACTCCCATGCCAGAGGATGCATTGGACTGCAAAAAGAACACACATAAGAGAATGATGGAGACCAAAAAGTTGACAACAAGCCAAAATGTTTTGAGAATGAGTCTCTGTTCCAGATTATCCCATAATTCCAAACAAACATATATTAAAAAAAAGACTTCATTCTTGGCTGATAATATTGCCATTGCATTTCAACTGGATACGTGTGACTGTAAAAACAAGTAAATAGCCTTTCAATTGTTCAAGAGGTCAAACGAATCAACAGCAACACCTCAGTAATTGTAACAGTGTAAACAACCTTTGATACAATCGTAGTGTTCAATGTAAAGTTCAGAAGGTCTGCATTTCTACTTGCAAGATTGGGTTTAAATTCACAAGGGATCAGATTAAGGAAATTATTTGTTTCTGTAAAGGATGATCGGCCTGATCAGAGACCAGGGTAGTGCCCTGGGATGATAAGCCATGCTTTGTTGTTCATGGTCATTTCGAAAAAGGTTCTAACAACTTCTGTTGGAAGGCTTTCGCCCCCAGTCATGTTCTCCTAACTAAGATTCCATTCTTTGACACAGAAATATGCAGTAAACAGGAAAGGAGGCTCTTAAATCAATCATCCTGGTCAACAAATGGAGCTGATTCCACTAGCATGCCAAAACACAACCAGGTAATCAACTATCTCTGTCTCTCTTTTAACTATTCAACCCAATCCTGGATAAAAACTACCATAGTAAAATTCATGAACCATGTAATGTCAGTTGCACGGCTACAAAATCCGACCATAGACAAAAAGTTCAAATACCACGTAACAAGCTCAACTACACCGATTCGTCATAAATTACGACCCCAATCTTACAGAAGATGAATTGTTCAAGATGTATTAACCGATTTGATAAGACCGTCAGGAAGCATAACCAGAACAGTCTCCAATATTTACCTACACCAAACTAAAGCATGAATATGAGTGCTTCCACTCTAAAAATAGGAAACTCGGCTATTTCACTCCGAAAAGGAAAAGACCGGTTCAAACATGGCTGTCCCTCGACCACCGATGGGGACTCGATTTTCAATGATAATGCAAGATATATGAAAGAATAATGGCCATGTATCCAAGGGGCAACTGACACGCCAAGTGGTCCATTGCTCTCCTTAATTTCCATGGCGACATAGATATCGACACCTGGTGCTGATGGCATGCAGTACAGATAACTACAGAAAAACAGATAAACTACCAGAACCAAAAAAAATCAGGTAATCAGTCAAACCCACGCCGAACTAGGTACCCACCGAAACATCCCCAGCCCATCCTCGCTCTACCGCCACCTTCCGCCTACCCTCCGCAATCCACACCACCTCGCGCTACTCGAAACCCAAAGCGGTTGCTGAAAAAAAAAACAGAAAACCCGTCGCAACAAACGGAACAAACCGCTCGCACGCCGTCGGATCCCACGGCCTTCGGCAGTCTCGATCAGATCTGACCCAGCGGGCCACGACGAACCCCTACAGTACAACCGCCCGCAGATCTAAACCTCCGCACGAACACGCGCACGAGCGAATCGAACCGAGACGAAGCGAACTGCCGGCGCAGATCGAAGCGAGCAGGGAGAGGAAGGGGGCGGCGACTCACGGAGGTGCGCATGAAGGCCATGGGGTCGGGTCGGGGCGGAGCGGAGGGGGACGGGCGGCGCCTCCGCGTCGATCGCACGCGGACGGGGAGGGGGAGGAGGAAAGGAGGCGAGATTATTCCCGTTGCTGTTCTCTTTTTTCAGAGGGAGCGCTGTCGGTTGCGTCTTTTGGTGTTCATATACGCGCACGCGCTGATGCGGGGCGGCGCGTGAGGGCTTGGGCGGGTCGCTGGCGGGTGGGGTCTGGGGTCTGTGGGGGAGGGGTGTCAGTGGGGTGGAAGGGGGTGGACTGCGGGTGCGGGCATGGGGGGGGCTGCGCGGCGGTGGATCCAGCGGCTGCGATGCGTGCGGCGGGCTGGATATCACGGATCCTGCGGGCGGGCCCGCCCGCAGAGCCGTGATGCGTTCGGGCTCTTTTGCGATATGCAGGAATAAAAACGAGGGCAGCAATCGTGGGAATAAACACGAGGGCAATTTCATGTAAGAAGAAAGGACATTTTTGCAGAGTCTTGCTGCACGCGTTGGCGTTGGTAGTAGAAGATAGAGTGGGTGAATGAAACGGTCGCCTTCTTCTCGGCGAGGCAAGGTATTTAGGTATCCTTCATCGATGATTGACTTGGAGAATTAATGGATTTTTAGGAAGAAACGCCGATTCACCAAGATGGGGTTCCCCTCTCCTTTCGTCTCTCGTGAGGCTTGTTATCGACGTCGCTTTCCTTCATAGACCCCTACCGTCCTCCTTCGGAGGCCCCTTCCCTTCTTGTCCTTCCTGTATCTGCCAGCAGTGAGTAGGGTAGGGGCCGGTAGGGGCCCCAACCCACCCCCGGGCTCTATTGTGTCCGTATTTGCCATTTGGGGCTTTTGTCTCATTGATGTGGAAGATCGGACGAGTCAGATGGGTTGCTTGAATTGGAGTTGGGTCCGTCGTCTTCCTTGTGGGTGGGTTTCTCGAATCCGGCTCATATCCCCTTAATTAATAACCACCTTGTTATTATGCTTGCCAGTTGTCTTCCCCTTCCCTTCAGTTATAGAATCGCGCATGTGGATTGTGGTATTTTTCATTTTCAGTGAGATCACGTGCCTGCTTTCTCTTTGGTATTTGCTTTGGTCATTGAACATCGGTCCGCAGTACTCTCTACTCCAACGACCTCCACTTTAATATGTTCTGTCATCTTCTTGAGGATTTTGCCGATCGTCTCGAGATCGGTCGATGCTCTCTCTTCTAACTTTCGGGTGACGACCTCTGTTTCCGCCAACGAAATCCATTTCTTGCGCTGGTGGGAGACCGCTCTTGGCCTTCGATCTTGTTCTATTGCCTTTGTCTTCCCTCTCAACCTCAGTACTAGAAGCGCGCCTCGGGATTTCAAGAGGAAATGGTGTGCACCGAGCTTGTATGCTTTGTTGGATCCTTAGATGGGAGATCGTCTGTCAATGGATGGTACGTGTTGAATACAGACGCATGTACATGTTCAACATCCATGGTATTGTCGCGTTGGTGGTTTCTCTTCCCTAGGCTTTATCGGTGCCATCGTGATTGTTATGGAGCTTGTGGACGTTAAGAGGGGTCAATTGGTGTGTGTCGCGACCTTTGTCGGTGTTGCCATCTTACTAGCGGCAGCTAGAGTGTAGGCTTGTGAAGGCCAGGTCTTATCATGGCAACATGGAAGCATTTCGGGAGCCTGAATCAACACATGTGCTAAATACCAACACAATGGAATGCCCATCATCGATCGGTAGGGAGGGGGTGCATGTGTCTTTATAGATTGTTATGTATTTGTTTTCTTTTAGCCAGGGTTGCATGTGTCTACATGGACTATTATGACCCCTATTACATACTACTACCTTGTGCTTAGTTAACAAACATGGGGAAATCAACATGTGACTAGATGGTTAAGATGATAGTTGTACCCCACCTGGGATGAAACTTCACACTTAACACATGCATGTCTCATTAAAGTGAAATATTTTTTTAGTGTGAGGCAATGTTCCTATCAATAGGGAGGTGCTTTATGTGTCTTCATTAATCTCAGGATATGTCATCTCAATCCCTCAGAGATGCTCAAAGGGATAGAGTGTGCGCGGAATATATTTTTTAATGCGAGGCAACATTTCCATTGATAACGGGGTGCTTGTGATGTCTTCGATCTCAGGATCCGTTAGCTCGGTCACTTGAAAATGCTCATAGAGGTAGAGCGCGTGTATTCATAGAGATGTACGCGTCTAGCTACGTCGGTATTGTATTCTTAGAAAAAGTCAACAGACATGATACTGAAAGAGAAGAAGAAGACAGGGGAGGAACAGTGCCTCGCTGGTGACTGTGCTTGTGCAACCGACTGACCGCCAGTGGCGGAGGCAGGGGGTGGCCAGCCAGGGCCCGGGCCCTCCCCAACATCCTAATTTCCTTTGTATTATGCATATGAACAGTGACATTTTTTTACTATTGCCTGTAGCCGGCCCTCCCCAACATCAGATTATACGCATTCCTGCCTCCGCCACTGCTGACCGCGATCGAGAGACGCCGGGCGGCCCCGATGAGCCTTCATGGACCGACCGACAGCCATCGCCAACCGGATAGCGTTGGTCGCGCCAGCTTTCAATTCCGCCTCGTGGACATATGTTGATTGCTGGCAGACGGACGCTCTTCGTTGCGCCTGGTTCGGTCCGAGTGTCATGTCACCTTTTATATCTCCTGTAGTTAAGCGCTTGATGTGGGCGCCAATCTTCGCTGTGTCCTGAAAGTGACTGTGGGGTGGTCGATGATTGTGCTCTAACCATGGTTCGTTTTGCACCCTGGTCCCTGGCCATGATCATCAAACGAGATCATCTACAGTTCTACATGTACTACGTCTCTCAGCCGGTTACTATGCACGTAGTTGGGCTTAATAGCATCTTCAACAGAGGATGTATGTTTGAGTATAATTTACATCATCAAAAAATGTTTTTCACATCTTTAAAAAAGTCCCAACTCCAACAGATGATGTATTTGAAAATGTAAAATTAGTGCACTGAACCTATTGTTGAAACTGAATCTACTAATCGAAACTAAACCTACTGTCGAAATTCACTAGCGGCAACGAACGGCGGAGAAATTCACTAGCGGCAACGAACGGCGGAGACACAGAGACGCAGAGCGGCAACGAGATGCAGAGCCGCCGCCACAGTCCGGGAGCCTTCTTGGTTCCCTTCCCCTTCTACGACCGGGGCGTGCGCGAGGGATGGAGGTAGACCGCTGCTACTGTTGGGGTGTCGTCTACCTCCTCATGTTTGTCGTGGTGGAGCTGGCGGGATTGGAAGCACAAGAGGAGGGGAACCGATAACGGGGTTGCTGGTTGGGGCGGCGGTGATGGAGGTCGAGAGGAAGCAGGAACCATGGGGGCGGCGGGGGATGGCGGCAGCGTGGCAGCGGTTGTGCGGGCGCGGGGAGGGGGGGATCCGACAGCGGTAGGGCGGTGGGGGGAACTTGAATCGGGCGGCGGCGGGGCGGTGAAAAAGTGGTCGATGTGGTCGATTTTCAGACGAATGGCAGTGGCGGGGCTGCGAAAAAGTGGTCGATGCGGTCGATTTTCAGGCGAATGGTGGTGGCGGGGCGGCGGGGTGCTTCGGGCTTCAGTCGGCGGGCGGCGTGACGGCGGGTGTGCGGCGGGCGACGTGGAGGTGGACGCGTGGTGGGAGGAAAGGAGGAAAAGTGGCGGTTGTGCGGTTGACGCGTGACTACACTTTTACATCACCAAGGATTGCATCCAAGTGTTGTGTCTTACATCGCTTGGAGCAGGTGATGTAATTTTTTCTATATTCTTCTGTTGAAGGTGTGTTTTTATGCTTGGGAGATGTAAATTAGTTATTTTTGCATCTATAAATTCTATTAAAGATGTATTGCTCCATCTGACCTGCATCCAAAAAAATCTATAAAGGTTCACGCGAGGTATGGTTGAGCAAATCAGATATATTCTCCTATGCATTCATGATGTTGGATATATTCTATTGATTTGTTTGGATATGTATGATAAATTTATCTGGATTTTTTTACAACACCTGGATTTGCCTGTACCCCACCCACCCGAAAAACAAAATTCTATGGTACAAGGTCTCATAGTCTCTCGCCTGGACCCTTTCTAGATTTTGACACCTCACTCTTAACACTCGTCTCAAAGCGGCTTTAACCACCCTAATCACATTGATAGTAGGGGCACAGCAGTACGAAAATTCATTGGAGTGCTCGTCCTCGCATGCTCCTGGTATCTGTGTTCACTCGTTTCTTTCGGGATAAGAGCAGGAGGTGTATTGGTCAGGTATGCATCGCGTATATTAGGTACAATTAAACCGGGTTGGGCCCATCAGGCAACCGCGTAGCGCCGTGCCATTTAGAACCGAACAGAGACGCCGTAACCAGCCTGTACCGTATCACGCAGGGAAAGACGGCACGTTATGTCACGTGCGCCTCCCGGACGGCGGCACCCCCTAGTGGATGGGGTTGAGCGCTGGTTGGAGATTATCGTACGGTACAAGTAGTCATGATTGGAAAATACATCAATAATCTTGCCGCACCATGTAACAGAGCCACAGATGGTCGTTACATTACAAGCTCGTTTGCACAATTATTACTCAAACAATTCATAATTCAGTTCTAGCCATGGCTACCCGAGCCCCTACAATACATGAAAAAACGGTCAGATGACAACGAAACCCTCATGGCTGCAATTTGTCTAGGTTTCTTGTATATAACACATGATTTTTTTGTTCATCTAAGAAAAATATAGCTATATTTGTTTTTAGGACATAAGAAATTTAGGAAAATGATTATTTAGTGAGATGGCAATTTTGGAAAAAAAAATGGCCATCTAGTACATAATTTCTTTCATGTTCCATTCATATTTTCCAGTCTGAATTTGCCATGTTACTAGTCCGAAATTTTAATGTTTTTCGGCATTTCACAGTACAAAATGTTCTACATTTTGCCTACATATAGACATCTAAAATCTGTTAATTTGCCATGTCACTCATACATGCTTTTTTTTTTGCCATGAATTAGAGAACATCTTTTCTAATGTTTGACATGACTTTTGTAGAGGCATTTATATAGTTTTTGCCATCGAACCAATCCAAAATATGTGTCGTGGTTTTAGTTCAAAATTTAAACTAAAATTGTGACACTTATTTTGGATCAGCGGGAGTACTTGTTTGTGTTCATTTATTTATTTTTAATCATGCCAACTTTGTTATGTGCTTATGTTCACTTTTTTTATATAGTTTTTGCCATGGACCATGGCAAATTTGTTAACATATGTACCGCTGCAATTTTGTTGCATCTAAGAAAAATGTAGGTACATTTGTGTTTTGCAACATGGCAATTTTATAATTGGTTGATCTAGTGGCATGGCATTTTCCGAACTTTTTGCTAAGAATGATTGATCTGGTGACAAACTACTTTTTTAGCTAAGTTCCCCATGATCTTTAGAACATTTTCTTTCAAATTTGCCATGGACCACCCGCAAAAAATAACTTGCCATGGACCATGACAAGATTTAACTATGGATGCTTTCTCGTACAACTACGACGACAATTTTATCTTGCATATGTTTTTTTATGTGTTGTAGCACGGCAAATTTATTGTATATACCATGGGAAAATGTAGCCAGCTTGAGTCGCGCCCTCGAAATAGTTTTTCGTCCCGCTTTATATATAAAGCAACAACTAAACAAAATAAACTATGAAACACCGTTGTAGCGAATGATTGAGGGATGGGACTTTAGGTGTGCTCGATCGAACCTACCCTAGCAAATGAATCGTTGCTCTAGTCGGCTCTCCACCTGACGAGGGACGATCACGTGTTATGTGCGCGCGTCCGTTGATTAAGTCGTAAGAGTTTGGCTGATGTAATTTGGACGGATCATTATGAAAAATGAACTTCCGTTGCACTAAATCATGTTTTCTCTGCTGCTACTGCCACTGGTGCAGACCAAATTTTTTGGGTTGTGCAGCCATGGTCAAAGCAAGTGGACTTTCAGGCGCCCTGTGCATGCCGATTACATGGATGGTTGTCAAGATGAGTGTGTGGACATCCTTGCGCTCGTCGGCCTTGTATGGTCAAACGAGATACACTGACGGCATGCTTACAATCGTCATCGACCGCAACCGCCAACCAGGAAATAGTGTTTACCCCAGATGACTTGCACAAGATTTTTGGAGTGCCATGCAGCAATTGAGATATTTGGGGCAGGGACGCCAAAATCAGTCCTTGAGCAATTGACATCATCAAGTCGAGAATGGGGATGAACACGTCTGCTGCTCAAAGCCTCAAGGCTGCCGAAACATGTCTTAGCCGGGATATTTCAGATGAACAAGAAAAATTCGAGGAGTATTTCCTGATTGCATTTCTTAGCTGGCTGCACACACGACAACACTCGGGTAACTTCATCAGACGCCTACCGACCTGCAACGGCTGGTGTAGCGGGGCACATGGCCCTGTAGAAAACAAGAGCAAGAGCACGAGGTGCCATAGGGGCATGATTCGTTAACACCATCAATGGTCATGCGCCGGTTATGCCAGGAGCTCGTAACCTGGCTGCCGGAGCTGCAGTTCCATCGGGCACATCCTGGCCAAGACGCGGCAAACGCAGTAATCAGATCCGACGAACGAGTCGTCATCGTCACATATCAAAGTTTATGAGTGCGACGTTTCAATCGAGGGAACAGTAAACGCCCGCTCGGAATTTACCCATGCACAGTCATACCAATTTACACGCTGACTTACCTCGTCCTGTGCCAACAGAACAGCTGACGGTTGACCGTCCACCCACTGTTATGTGACACGGATGCTGGGAAACGTAGTAATTTTAAAAAATTTCCTACGCACACGCAAGATCATGGTGATGCATAGCAACGAGAGGGGGAGTATGATCTACGTACCCTTGTAGACCGACAGCGGAAGCGTTAGCACAACGCGGTTGATGTAGTCGTACGTCTTCACGGCCCGACCGATCAAGCACCGAAACTACGGCACCTCCGAGTTTTAGCACACGTTCAGCTCGATGACTATCCCCGGTGAAAGCACAAGTGCTCCCTAGGTGGTTTTGATAATTGATGACAACATATCTCTTGTTGGACTAATGTTTTTATCTAGTATGTTTCAGATAAGTTCAACAAGGGAGTGACATGGACTAAGGGTTGTGGGAAGTTCTCCAAGATGCTAAGGATAAAGGATTGGCTAAAGCTTAAAGTTCAAGACTCTTCATTTTACATTTTAGTGATCCAAGATCACATTGAGTCCATAGGAAAAGCCAATACTATCAAGGAGGGATGAGGTGTTGATAATGAGCCTCTTGCTCAAGTGCTTAATGATATGCTCCAAAATCCTCAGCTACTTTCCCACTTCCACATATGACCTAAACCCAAAGCCAAACTCGGACCTACCGATTCTTTCTATCCGGCGCCACCGAGTTTCACTTGTCATAAGCCACTGCCAAACCCTAATCAATTCGGTCTCACCGATGGGATCTCGGTCTCACCGAGATGGGCTTGCAAACTCTCTGTTACCTGTTGCAATATCTTCGGTCCCACCGAGATATGTAATCGGTCCCACCGAGTTTGCTTGACCAACTCTCTGTTTCGCTTATTACCCAAATCGGTCCCACCGAGTTTGAGTAATCGGTCAAACCGAGTTTTGGATTAACCCTAACCCTAGCACATCGGTCCCACCGAGTTGTTCCAGTCGGTCCCACCGAAAATCTCTAACGGTCACTAGGTTTACCTTTTCGGTCCGACCGAGTTTGTTGATTCGGTCCCACCGAGATTGAAAAACTGTGTGTAACGGTTGGATTTTGTGTGGAGGCTATATATACCCCTCCATCTCCTCTTCATTCAAGGAGAGAGCCATCAGATTAAGCCTACACTTCCAGCATCCTATTTCTGAGAGAGAACCACCTACTCATGTGTTGAGACCAAGATATTCCATTCCTACCATATGAATCTTGATCTCTAGCCTTTCCCAAGTTGCTTTCCACTCAAACCTTCTTTCCACCAGATCCAAATCCTATGAGAGAGAGTTGAGTGTTGGGGAGACTATCATTTGAAGCAAAAGAGCAAGGAGTTCATTACCTACACACCATTTGTTACTTCTTGGAGAGTGGTGTCTCCTAGATTGGCTAGGTGTCACTTGGGAGCCTCCGACAAGATTGTGGAGTTGAACCAAGGAGTTTGTAAGGGCAAGGAGATCGCCTACTTCGTGAAGATCTATCGCTAGTGAGGTAAGCCCTTCGTGGGCGATGGCCATGGTGGGATAGACAAGGTTGTTTCTTCGTGGGTTGAGCCCTCCGTGGACTCGCGCGACCGTTACCCTTCGTGGGTTGAAGTCTCCATCAACGTGGATGTAGGATAGCACCACCTATCCGAACCACGGGAAAAACATCTGTGTCTCCAATTGCGTTTGATTTCTCCAAACCCTTCCCTTTACATTCTTGCAAGTTGCATGCTTTACTTTCCGCTGCATATACACTCTTTGCATACTTGCTTGATATGTATTGTTGAATTGTGCCTAAAACTCCACTTAAACCGAAAAAGCTTAAAAATTGCAACTTTAGCATTAAGTGTCTAATCACCCCCCTCTAGACACACCTTCTTCTAGATCCTACATGTGGTATCAGAGCTTTGGTCTCCATTGCCTTGGTTTAATCACCATTGGAGGAAGATGGATGTGTCTACCTTAGGGAGTCTTAGACATAGAGTGCCTATTCTTGATGGAGAGTATTTTCATGAGTGGAAAAATGAGATGCTTGCAATCTTCAATCAATATCATTTGAACAAGTATATTGCTGGCCCTTGTGCACCTCATATTGATCCTTTGCACCCTACCCTAGATGAAGATATTGACATGATTCGCAATCTTAGAACTATTGAGCTCATCATTAGAGGATTGGCCAAAAATTTGATTGCTAGTTTGCCTACTCTTAATTGTGCCTATACTATATGGAAATTTCTTGAGGAACGATTTCCCGATCATTCCTTGAAAAATTTGGATGAAATTCTCCATAAATCTATTGCCTTGAGTAAAATGAACTCTAGTGATCCTAGTGTTGGGGAACGCAGCAATAATTCAAATTTTTCCTACGTGTCACCAAGATCAATCTATGGAGTCATCTAGCAACGAGGGAGGAGTGGATCTACATACCCTTGTAGATCGCGCGCGAAAGCGTTCAAGAGAACGGGGTTGATGGAGTCGTACTCGTCATGATCCAAATCACTGATGATCCTAGCGCCGAATGGACGGCACCTCCGCGTTCAACACACGTACGGAGCAACGATGTCTCCTCCTTCTTGATCCAGCAAGGGGGGAGGAGAGGTTGATGGAGATCCAGCAGCACGACGGTGTGGTGGTGGAAGTAGCGGGATTCCAACAGGGCTTCGCCAAGCGCTGCGGGAGGAGGAAGGTGTGTCATGGGAGGGAGAGGGAGGCGCCAGGGCTTAGGTATGGTTGCCCTCCCTTCCCCCCACTATATATAGGGCCAAGGGAGAGGGGGGGGGCGCAGCCTTGCCCCTTCCTCCAAGGAAGGGTGCGGCCAAGGGGGGGAGGAGTCCATCCTCCCCAAGGCACCTCGGAGGTGCCTTCCCCCTTTAGGACTCTCCCCTCCTCTTGTCCCTTTGGCGCATGGGCCTCTAGGGGCTGGTGCCCTTGGCCCATGTAGGCCAAGGCGCACCCCCTACAGCCCATGTGGCCCCCGGGGCAGGTGGCCCCACCCGGTGGACCCCCGGGACCCTTCCGGTGGTCCCGGTACAATACCGATGACCCCGAAACTTGTCCCGATGCCCGAAATAGCACTTCCTATATATAATTCTTTACCTCCGGACCATTCCGGAACTCCTCGTGATGTCCGGGATCTCATCCGGGACTCCGAACAACTTTCGGGTTACCGCATACTAATATCTCTATAACCCTAGCGTCACCGAACCTTAAGTGTGTAGACCCTACGGGTTCGGGAGACATGCAGACATGACCGAGACGACTCTCCGGTCAATAACCAACAGCGGGATCTGGATACCCATGTTGGCTCCCACATGTTCCACGATGATCTCATCGGATGAACCACGATGTGAAGGACTTAATCAATCCTGTATACAATTCCCTTTGTCTATCGGTGCGATACTTGCCCGAGATTCGATCGTCGGTATCCCGATACCTTGTTCAATCTCGTTACCGGCAAGTCTCTTTACTCGTTCCATAACACATCATCCCGTGATCAACTCCTTGATCACATTGTGCACATTATGATGATGTCCTACCGAGTGGGCCCAGAGACACCTCTCCGTCACACGGAGTGACAAATCCCAGTCTCGATTCGTGCCAACCCAACAGACACTTTCGGAGATACCCGTAGTGTACCTTTATAGCCACCCAGTTATGTTGTGACGTTTGGCACACCCAAAGCACTCCTACGGTATCCAGGAGTTGCACAATCTCATGGTCTAAGTAAATGATACTTGACATTAGAAAAGCTTCAGCATACGAACTACACGATCTTTGTGCTAGGCTTAGGATTGGGTCTTGTCCATCACATCATTCTCCTAATGATGTGATCCCGTTATCAATGACATCCAATGTCCATGGTTAGGAAACCGTAACCATCTATTGATCAACGAGCTAGTCAACTAGAGGCTTAGTAGGGACATGGTGTTGTCTATGTATCCACACATGTATCTGAGTTTCCTATCAATACAATTCTAGCATGGATAATAAACGATTATCATGAACAAGGAAATATAATAATAATCAATTTATTATTGCCCTTAGGGCATATTTCCAACAGTCTCCCACTTGCACTAGAGTCAATAATCTAGTTCACATCGATATGTGATTAACACTCAAGGTCACATCCCCATGTGACTAACACCCAAAGAGTTTACTAGAGTCAATAATCTAGTTCACATTTACCATGTGATTAACACTCGATGAGTTCTGGGTTTGATCATGTTATGCTTGTGAGAGAGGTTATAGTCAATGGGTCTGAACCTTTCAGATCCGTGTGCGCTTTACAAATCTCTATGTCATCTCCTAGATGCAGCTACCACGTTCTATTTGGAGCTATTCCAAATAACTGTTCTACTATACGAATCCAGTTTACTACTCAGAATAATCTGGAATAGTGTCAAAGTTTGCATCGGCGTAACCCTTTACGACGAACTCTTTTACCACCTCCATAATCGAGAAAATTCCTTAGTCCACTAGTTACTAAGGATAACTTTGACCGCTGTCCTGTGATCCATTCTTGGATCACTCTTGTACCCCTTGACTGACTCATGGCAAGGCACACTTCAGGTGCGGCACACAGCATAGCATATTGTAGAGCCTACGTCTTAAGCATAGGGGACGACCTTCGTCCTTTCTCTCTATTCTGCCATGGTCGAGCTTTAAGTCTTAACTTCATACCTTACAACTCAGGCAAGAACTCCTTCTTTGACGGATCCATCTTGAACACCTTCAAGATCATGTCAAGGTATATGCTCATTTGAAAGTACTATTAAGCGTTTTGATCTATCCTTATAGATCTTGATGCTCAATGTTCAAGTAGCTTAATCCAGGCTTTCCATTGAAAAACACTTTTCAAATAACCCTATATGCTTTCCAGAAATTCTACGTCATTTCTGATCAACAATATGTCAACAACATATATTCATCAGAAATTCTATAGTGCTCCCACTCACTTCTTTGGAAATACAAGTTTCTCATAAACTTTGTATACACCCAAAACTTTGATCATCTTATCAAAGCATACACTCCAACTCCGAGATGCTTACTCCAGTCCTTAGAAGGATTGCTGGAGCTTTGCATACTTATTAGCATCTTTCAGGATTGACAAAACCTTCCGGTTGTATCACATACAACCTTTCCTCAAGAAAATCGTCGAGGAAACAATGTTTTGACATCCTATCTGCAAGATTTCATAAATAATGCAGTAATCGCTAATATAATTCCAACAGACTCTTAACATCGCTACGAGTGAGAAAGTCTCATCGTAGTCAACTCCTTGAACTTGTCGGAAAACATTTTAACGACAAGTCGAGCTTTCTTGATGGTGATACTTACCATCATTGTCCGTCTTCCTTTTAAAATCCATCTGTACTCAACAGCCTTACGACCATCGAGCCGTTCTGCCAAAGTCTACACTTTGTTTTCATACATGGATCCTCTCTCGAATTTTATGGCCTTGAGCCAATTATCGGAATCCGGGCCCACCATCGCTTCTCCATAGCTCGTAGGTTCATTGTTGTCTAGCAACATTACTTCCAAGACAGCATTACATACCACTCTGAAGTAGTACGCATCCTTGTCATCCCACGAGGTTTGGTAGTGACTTGATCTGAAGTTTCATGATCACTATCATAAGCTTCCACTTCAATTGGTGTAGGTGCCACAGGAACAACTCTTTGTGCCCTGCTATACACTAGTTGAAGTGACGGTTCAATAACCTCATCAAGTCTCCACCATCCTCCCACTCAATTCTTTCGAGAGAAATTTTTCCTCGAGAAAGGACCCGATTCTAGAAACAATCCCTTATTGCTTTCGGATCTGAGACAGGAGGTATACCCAACTGTTTTGGGTGTCCTATGAAGATGCATTTATCCGCTTTGGGTTCGAGCTTATCAGCCTGAAACTTTTTCACATAAGCGTCGCAGCCCCAAACTTTTAAGAAATGACAGCTTAGATTTCTCTAAACCATAGTTCATACGGTGTCATCTCATCGGAATTACGTGGTGCCCTATTTAAAGTGAATGTGGTTGTCTCTAATGCCTAACCCATAAACTATCGTGGTAATTCGATAAGAGACACCATGGTATGCATCATATCCAATAGGGTGCAGTTATGATGTTCGGACACACCATCACACTATGGTGTTCCAGGCTGTATTAGTTGTGAAACAATTTCCACAATGTCTTAATTCTGTGCCAAACTCGTAATTCAGATATTCATCTCTATGATCATATCATAGATATTTTATCCTCTTGTCACGACGATCTTTCAACTTCACCCTGAAATTACTTGAACCTTTCAATAATTCAGACTCGTGATTCATCAAGTAAATATACTCAACATCTACTCAAATCATCTGTGAAGTAAGAACATAACGATATCCACTACATGCCTCAGCACTCATTGGATTGCACACATCAAAATGTATTACTTCCAACAAGTTGCTTTCTAGTTCCATTTTACTGAAAACGAGGCTTTCAGTCATCTTGCCCATGTGGTATGATTTGCATGTCTCAAGTGATTCAAAATCAAGTGAGTCCAAATGGTCCATTTGCATGGAGTTTCTTCATGCATATACACCAATAGACATGGTTCGCATGTCTCAAACCTTTCAAAAACGAGTGAGCGCAAAGATCCATCAACATGGAGCTTCTTCATGCGTTTTATACCGATATGACTTACGTGGCAGTGCCACAAGTAGGTGGTACTATCATTACTATCTTTTGGCATGAACATGTGTATCACTACGATCGAGATTCAATGAACCATTCATTTTAGGCGTAAGACCATTGAAGGTATTATTCAAATAAACAGAGTAACCATTATTCTCCTTAAATGAATAACCGTATTGCGATAGACATAATCCAATCACGTCTATGCTCAACGCAAACACCAAATAACAATTATTTAGGTTTAACACCAATCTCGATGGTAGAGGGAGCGTGCGATGCTTGATCATATCAACATTGGAAACACTTCCAACACATATCGTCAGCTCACCTTTAGCTAGTCTCTTTTTATTCCATAGCTTTTATTTCGAGTTACCAACACTTAGCAACCAAACCGGTATCTAATACCCTGGTGCTACTAGGAGTACTAGTAAAGTACACATCAACACAATGTATATCCAATATACTTCTATCGACCTTGCCAGCCTTCTTATCTACCAAGTATCTAGGGTAATTCTGCTCCAGTGATTGTTCCCCTTATTACAGAAGCACTTAGTCTCGGGTTTGGGTTCAACCTTGGGTTTCTTCACTAGAGCAGCAGCTGAATTGCCGTTTCATGAAGTATCCCTTCTTGCCCTTGCCCTTCTTGAAACTAGTGGTTTCACCAACCATCAACAATTGATGCTCCTTCTTGATTTCTACTTTGGTGTCAAACATCGCGAATATCTCAAGGATCATCATATATGTCCCTGATATATTATAGTTCATCACGAAGCTCTAGAAGCTTGGTGGTAATGACTTCGGAGAAACATCACTATCTTATCTGGAAGATCAACTCCCACTCGATTCAAATGATTGTTGTACTCAGACAATCTGAGCACAAGCTCAACAATTGAGCTTTTCTCCCTTAGTTTGCAGGATAAGAAAATCGTCGGAGGTCTTATACCTCTTGACGTGGGCACGAGCCTGAAATGATGTCATATTTGATAAGGATAGACTTTGCAGTGCTTGTCAAGCAGGTAAACAGGTTGGAGGAAGGCATCCCGTGAAGAACATCATGACCACAAGGAGGCCACTCGAGCTACTTCATATGGATCTTTTTGGTCCCAACGCCTACAAGAGTCTCGGTGGAAATTCTTTTGGTCTAGTTATAGTTGATGATTTTTCAAGATTTACGTGGGTGTTCTTTCTTAATGACAAGTCGCAGGTCCAGAAGATCTTCAAAAACTTCGCTAGAAAGGCGCAAAATCAGTTTGATATGAAGATCAAGAAGGTTCGGAGTGACAACAGAACGGAGTTCAAGAACGCAAATGTGGACACCTTTCTTGACGAAGAAGGGATTTCACACGAGTTCTCAGCTACGTACACACCTCGACAAAATGGAGTTGTTGAGAGGAAGAACCGGACGCTCATCGAAATGGCAAGAACGATGCTTGATGAATATAAGACGCCGAAGCACTTTTAGGCAGAAGCGGTTGAGACAGCCTGTCACGCAACAAATCGCTTGTATCTTCACAAGCTGCTCGGCAAGACGGCATACGAGCTCCTCACCGGTAACAAACCCCAAGTTGGATACTTTCGAGTATTCGGCTCAAAGTGCTACATTCTTGATAAGCATCGTCGTTCAAAATTTGCTCCTAAATCTCATGAAGGTTTTCTACTTGGTTATGGCTCAAACTCTCACACTTACCGTGTCTACAACAATTTCACCCGAAAGGTTGAAGAGATGGTAGATGTGAAGTTTGATGAATCTAATGGCTCGCAAGTAGAGCAATTGCCAATTGATGTAGGAGACAAAGACCCTTCAGAAGCAATCCAAGACTTGTCCATTGGCAAAATCCGTCCAACAGAGGTGAAGGAGAGTACCTCGTCCGTCCAAGTGGAAGCCTCTACTTCACGACAAGGTGAACCAAGAATTGATACGGAAGCATCCACAAGTGGGACACGCCAAGATGAAGAAGACGAGGAAGTACATCAAGACGAACATCAACAACCTCCTTCTCCACCACGACAAGAGAATGACAACATCAACAATGAAGAAGGCCAAGAAGAAGAACAAGATGAAGAAGATGTTCAACGAAGACCCAAGCAAAAGCTCTCACGAGTTTGAGCAAGAATCGCCAAAGATCATCCCGTCGAGCAAATCTTAAATGATATACAAACCGGGAGAATCACTCGCTCAAAGACTCGTTTAGCTAACTTTTGTGAAAATTATTCATTCATCTCTAGCATTGAACCTATGAAGGTTGAAGAAGCATTGGAAGATCCGGATTGGATAAACGCTATGCATGAAGAGCTACACAACTTTGAGAGAAACCAGGTTTGGACATTGGTTGAGAAGCCCGACAACAACCACAACATCATTGGTACCAAATGGGTGTTTCGCAACAAGCAAGATGAAGATGGACAAGTGGTTCGCAACAAAGCACGTCTCGTCGCCCAAGGGTACACACAAGTCGAAGGTATGGACTATGGTGAGACATATGCTCCCGTTGCTAGACTTGAGTCCATTCGCATCTTACTTGCCTATGCTAATCACCATAACATCACCTTGTACCAAATGGACATTAAAAGTGCTTTTCTAAATGGTGAAATAGAGGAGGAAGTTTATGTCAAACAACCTCCCGGCTTTATCAACCCTAAGAAACCAAATCATGTTTACAAACTTCACAAAGCTCTTTATGGTCTTAAACAAGCTCCTAGAGCATGGTATAAATGTTTGACCAAGTTCCTTATTACAAGTGGTTTTGAAATTGGTAAAATTGATTCTACTCTTTTTACTAAAAGGGTTAATGGAGAACTATTTGTATGCCAAATTTATGTTGATGATATCATATTTGGTTCAACTAACCCTCTCTTTAGTGAAAAGTTTGGAAAGCTAATGTCAGAGAAGTTTGAGATGTCTATGATGAGTGAACTCAAATTCTTTCTCGGTTTGCAAATCAAGCAAACAAAGGAAGGTACATTTGTCTCTCAAACAAAGTACACCAAGGACTTATTCAAGAAGTTCAATATGCAAGAGTGCAAAGGTATGTCTACACCCATGCCTACTAGTGGACATAATGATTTGACCAAAGATGGTGAACCGGTTGATCAAAAGGTTTATCGCTCTATGATTGGTTCATTGCTATACCTATGTGCTTCACGTCCCGATATTATGCTAAGTGTGTGCATGTGTGCACGATATCAAGCTGCTCCTAAAGAATGTCATCTTAAGGCCGTGAAAAGGATAGTGAGATACTTAATCCATACACCAAACTTTGGCATTTGGTATCCTAAGAGGTCTTCTTTTGATCTTGTTGGCTATTCCGACTTGGATTATGCCGGAGACAAGGTTGATAGAAATTCCACTTCGGGTACTTGTCAATTTCTTGGTAGATCTCTTGTGTCTTGGTCTTCCAAGAAACAAAACTCGGTATCCTTATCCACCGCCGAAGCGGAATACATTGCCGCTGGTTCATGTTGTGCTCAATTACTTTGGATGACCCAAACTCTTAAAGATTATGGGATCTATGTGAAACATGCTCCACTGCTTTGTGACAATGAAAGTGCTATCAAAATTGGTCATAATCCTGTACAACATTCTTGAACTAAGCATATTGAAGTTCGTCATCATTTCATTCGAGATCATGTTGCTAAGGGTGACATTAATGTTAAGCATGTTCGCACCGATAAGCAATTAGCAGATATATTCACTAAACCACTTGATGAGAAAGTGTTTTGCAGGTTGAGAGGAGAATTGAACATCATTGATGCTTCAAACTTGGAGTAGGAACTCCATTGGATGCATGCAAGACATGAGCTTATGACTAATCCATGATATATCTCTTATGATGACTATCTTATGTCTTGGATATATTTGTACCTTGCATGTTGTCTAACCCATGTAGGTGCTTGGTTGAATCTAATTCCATGAGATTGCAACTCACTCACATCCTGAGCAATCTCTACATCACCAAGTCTCTACACAATGGTGGTTGAAGACAAGGAAGCACAAAACCACTCAAGCATATCCTTTGACAAATTCTATGTTGAGCTTCATGATTGTCATTTTTTTGGATACACAAGTGCTCTTCCTTGCAAGAACTAACCCATGTAGGTATATGAACTCAAACTCCAAGTAGTGCTCCCAACTCTTGATGAGCTACATCAACCTTGAGCACCCACACAAGTTCAACTACATGAGCAAGAACCACACCACCACCCAAGGTATGTTATTCCATCTTAGAGAAGCTTTACTCCAATACATGAGTCAAAGCAACTCAACAAGATGTGAATACATCAAGATGCTTAAACGAAAAATGGTAACCCCATTTTGAGCTTAAACGATGAGTATGACCTATGATCAAGTGTTCTCACTTGACTCCTAAGTCAATATACTCTAACATAGGTGACTATGTCACCGCCCAACTCTAGATGAAGTTCTCTTGTGTTCTTTTCTGTGTTATTGCATTTGTCTCATGCTTGTTTATTTGTTTCCTCCTCTTTTTCAAAAAAAAAACTTCATCTAGATCTTTCAGTTTCTTCTCTTTTCTTTTTGTTTTTGTTCTGCATTTTCTGCATTCAATTCATTGCAAATCTTTGTGAGATCCTACACGACTAGTGAGCTGAGGTGACAAGTGTTTTTTTGTGTGAACTCGGTTTCACCGACTTGTAATTTTCGGTCCAACCGAATCTTTTCGGTACCACCGAAACATGCCACTCGGTGTCACCGACTTTGCAACAGGAAAAACAGTTTGCCACTTGTTCTGTATTTCTTCTATTCTAGCTCTACTCAATGAATCTTGCCCTCTACAAGCATCACAATTTTATCCATTGCTTTGTGCTGAGTCTCAAGGACCAAACCTATACGACGGATTCCAGAAAGCCCTTCTTGGAAATTGATGTCAAAGGGGGAGAAAGAGAACACATCAAAGCTAAAGGGGGAAAGAAAGTCTCAAGGATCCCAGATGTCCCAGATAAAGTATTAAGGGGGAGAAAGAGATTTCCAGGGGGAGAGAAAATACTCAAGGATCTCAGATGCTTGATGTTCAAGAGGAGAGATGTCACATGTCTTTTTAGGGGGAAAGACATGCTCATATGTATCTTTCAGCTCTGATTTTTTATTCCCTATCTTCTCCTAATATCCCATGTAAGATTCAGGGGGAGCAAGACACCTAAGGGAAAGAAATCAGTCAAATTCATTGCATATCTTTACTCTTGGGGACATGTTGAATTCAATGTAGTACCTAGTACTTACTCTCTACATGTCATCCCAGTCTTGGTATTCTTGCGGTTTCTTTTGTTTGCTCTGGCTAGTGGATGTACCTCTGTTATCTAACTTTGTTTGTGCAGGTTCATTCTATCCTAAGCCAACTCAAAGACTACAAGGTAAGTGTATGCATCAAGATCATGAGTATGAGGAATTCTTGCGTATGTACATACTGTTTGCAAGAAGGACTCATGAGCATGGAGGTATTTTCCTTGATAATCTTTTGCTCTGATGCATATGGCCAAGATACATGTAACACATTGCCCACTCTGTCATGATTATGCTCTCACATACCTCTATATTTCATATTTACATGAGTGCATACATGTAGGGGGAGCCTATGCTCGTTACATGTCCTTCCAAAGCTTTACTTGCTGCTCTTTATATCTTTATCTAAAGCTTTGATGTATGTTGCCATCAATTACCAAAAATGGGGAGATTGAAAGCACAAGTGCTCCCTAGGTGGTTTTGATAATTGATGACAACATATCTCTTGTTGGACTAATGTTTTTATCTAGTATGTTTCAGATAAGTTCAACAAGGGAGTGGCATGGACTAAGGGTTGTGGGAAGTTCTCCAAGATGCTAAGGACAAAGGATTGGCTAAAGCTTAAAGTTCAAGACTCTAAATTTTACATTTTAGTGATCCAAGATCACATTGAGTCCATAGGAAAAGCCAATACTATCAAGGAGGGATGAGGTGTTGATAATGAGCCTCTTGCTCAAGTGCTTAATGATATGCTCCAAAATCCTTAGCTACTTTCCCACTTCCACATATGACCTAAACCCAAAGCCAAACTCGGACCTACCGATTCTTTCTATCCGGCGCCACCGAGTTTCACTTGTCATAAGCCACTGCCAAACCCTAATCAATTTGGTCTCACCGATGGGATCTCGGTCTCACCGAGATGGGCTTGCAAACTCTCTGTTACCTGTTGCAATATCTTCGGTCCCACCAAGATATGTAATCGGTCCCACCGAGTTTGCTTGGCCAACTCTCTGTTTTGCTTATTACCCAAATCGGTCCCACTGAGTTTGAGTAATCGGTCAAACCGAGTTTTGGATTTACCCTAACCCTAGCACATCGGTCCCACCGAGTTGTTCCAGTCGGTCCCACCGAAAATCTCTAACGGTCACTAGGTTTACCTTTTCGGTCCGACCGAGTTTGTTGATTCGGTCCCACCGAGATTGGAAAACTGTGTGTAACGGTTGGATTTTGTGTGGAGGCTATATATACCCCTCCACCTCCTCTTCATTCAAGGAGAGAGCCATCAGATTAACTACACTTCCAGCATCCTATTTCTGAGAGAGAACCACCTACTCATGTGTTGAGACCAAGATATTCCATTCCTACCATATGAATCTTGATCTCTAGCCTTTCCCAAGTTGCTTTCCACTCAAACCTTCTTTCCACCAGATCCAAATCCTATGAGAGAGAGTTGAGTGTTGGGGAGACTATCATTTGAAGCACAAGAGCAAGGAGTTCATTACCTACACACCATTTGTTACTTCTTGGAGAGTGGTGTCTCCTAGATTGGCTAGGTGTCACTTGGGAGCCTCCGACAAGATTGTGGAGTTGAACCAAGGAGTTTGTAAGGGCAAGGAGATCGCCTACTTCGTGAAGATCTACCGCTAGTGAGGCAAGTCCTTCGTGGGCGATGGCCATGGTGGGATAGACAAGGTTGCTTCTTCGTGGACTCTTCGTGGGTTGAGCCCTCCGTGGACTCGCGCGACCGTTACCCTTCGTGGGTTGAAGTCTCCATCAACGTGGATGTAGGATAGCACCACCTATCTGAACCACGGGAAAAACATCCGTGTCTCCAATTGTGTTTGATTTCTCCAAACCCTTCCCTTTACATTCTTGCAAGTTGCATGCTTTACTTTCCGCTGCATATACACTCTTTGCATACTTGCTTGATATGTATTGTTGAATTGTGCCTAAAACTCCACTTAAACCGAAAAAGCTTAAAAATTGCAACTTTAGTATTAAGTGTCTAATCACCCCCTCTAGACACACCTTCTTCTAGATCCTACACCCGGACTCCGATCCAGCAAAGTGTTGGGGAAGAGTTCCGTCAGCACGACGGCGTGGTGACGATCTTGATGTACTACTGTCGCAGGGCTTCGCCTAAGCACCGCTACAATATTATCGAGGACTATGGTGGCAGGGGGCGCCGCACACGGCAAAGAATATGATCACGTGGATCAACTTGTTGTTTCTCTGGGGTGCCCCTGCCTCCGTATATAAAGGCTCAAGGGGGGGTGCGGCCGGGAGTAGGATTCCCCCCCCCCAATCCTAGTTGGAATAGGATTCGCGGAGGGGGGAAAAGAGAAGGGGGGGCCCCTCTCCTTGTCCTATTCGGACCAAGGGAGGGGAGGGGCGCGCGGCCCATCTCAGGCTGTCACTTCTCTTTTCCACTAAGGCCCATTAAGGCCCATATAGCTCTCGGGGGGTTCCTAAAGGAAATATGCCCTAGAGGCAATAATATAGTTATTATTTATTTCCTTATATCATGATAAATGTTTATTATTCATGCTAGAATTGTATTAACCGGAAACATAATACGTGTGTGAATACATAGACAAACAGAGTGTCACTAGTATGCCTCTACTTGACTAGCTCGTTAATCAAAGACAGTTATGTTTCCTAACCATGAACAAAGTGTTGTTATTTGATTAACGAGGTCACATCATTAGTTGAATGATCTGATTGACATGACCCATTCCATTAGCTTAGCACCCGATTGTTTAGTATGTTGCTATTGCTTTCTTCATGACATGTACATGTTCCTATGACTATGAGATTATGCAACTCCCGTTTGCCGGAGGAACACTTTGGGTGCTACCAAACATCACAACATTACTGGGTGATTATAAAGGAGCATTACAGGTGTCTCCAAAGGTAGATGTTGGGTTGGCGTATTTCGAGATTAGGATTTGTCACTCCGATTGTCGGAGAGGTATCTCTGGGCCCTCTCGGTAATGCACATCACATAAGCCTTGCAAGCATTGCAACTAATGAGTTAGTTGCGAGATGTTGTATTACAGAACGAGTAAAGAGACTTGCCGGTAACGAGATTGAACTAGGTATTGGAATACCGACGATCGAATCTCGGGCAAGTAACATACCGATGACAAAGGGAACAACGTATGTTGTTATATGGTCTGACTGATAAAGATCTTCGTAGAATATGTAGGAGCCAATATGGGCATCCAGGTCCCGCTATTGGTTATTGATCGGAGACGTGTCTCGGTCATGTCTACATTGTTCTCGAACCCGTAGGGTCCGCACGCTTAAGGTTACAATGACAGTTATATTATGAGTTTATGCATTTTGATGTACCGAAGGTTGTTCGGAGTCCCGGATATGATCACGGACATGACGAGGAGTCTCGAAATGGTCGAGACATAAAGATTGATATATTGGAAGCCTATGTTTGGATATCGGAAGTGTTCCGGGTGAAATCGGGATTTTACCGGAGTACCGGGAGGTTACCGGAACCCCCCGGGAACCATATGGGCCTTAGTGGGCTTTAGTGGAAAGGAGAAAGAGGCAGCCCAAGGTGGGCTGCGCGCCTCCCCCTTCCCCTAGTCCTATTAGGACTAGGAGAGGTGGCCGGCCCCCTCTCTCTCTTCCCCCCCCCCCGAGGAATCCTATTCCAACTAGGATTGGGGGGGGGGGGAATCCTACTCCCGGAGGGAGTAGGACTCTCCTGGCGCGCCCCTTGTGGCCGGCCAGCCTCCCCCTTTGGTCCTTTATATACTGAGGTAGAGGCACCCTAGAACACACAAGTTGATCCACGTGATCTATTCCTTAGCCGTGTGCGGTGCCCCCAGCCACCATATTCCTCGATAATACTGTAGCGGAGTTTAGGCGAAGCCCTGCTGCTATAGTGCATCAAGATCGTCACCACACCGTCGTGCTGACGAAACTCTTCCCCAACACTTTGCTGGATCGGAGTCCGGGGATCATCATCGAGCTGAACGTGTGCTCGAACTCGGAGGTGCCGTAGTTTCGGTACTTGATCAGTTGGATCATGAAGACATACGACTACTTCCTCTACGTTGCGTCATCGCTTCCGTAGTCGGTCTGCGTGGGTACGTAGACAACACTCTCCCCTCTCGTTGCTATGCATCACATGATCTTGCATGTGCGTAGGAAATTTTTTGAAATTACTATGAAACCCAACAGTGGTATCAGAGCCTAGGTTATTTATGTTGATGTTATATGCACAAGTAGAACACAAGTGAGTTGTGGGCGATATAAGTCATACTGCCTACCAGCATGTCATACTTTGGTTCGGCGGCATTGTTGGACGAGACGACCCGGACCAACATTACGCGTACGCTTACGCGAGACCGGTTCCCCCGACGTGCTTTGCACATAGGTGGCTTGCGGGCGACTGTCTCTCCAACTTTAGTTGAACCGAGTATGGCTACGCCCGGTCCTTGCGAAGGTTAAAACGGAGTCTATTTGACAAACTATCGTTGTGGTTTTGATGCGTAGGTGAGATTGGTTCTTGCTTAAGCCCGTAGCAACCACGTAAAACTTGCAACAACAAAGTAGAGGACGTCTAACTTGTTTTTGCAGGGCATGTTGTGATGTGATATGGTTAAGGCATGATGATAAATTTTATTGTATGAGATGATCATGTTTTGTAACCGAGTTATCGGCAACTGGCAGGAGCCTTATGGTTGTCGTTTTATTGTATGCAATGCAATCGCGATGTAATGCTTTACTTTATTACTAAATGGTAGTGATAGTCGTGGAAGCATAAGATTGGCGAGACGACAACGATGCTACGATGGAGATCAAGGTGTCGCGCCAGTGACGATGGTGATCACGACGGTGCTTCGGAGATGGAGATCACAAGCACAAGATGATGATGGCCATATCATATCACTTATATTGATTGCATGTGATGTTTATCCTTTTATGCATCTTATCTTGCTTTGATTGACGGTAGCATTATAAGATGATCTCTCACTAAATTATCAAGAAGTGTTCTCCCTGAGTATGCACCGTTGCGAAAGTTCTTCGTGCAGAGACACCACGTGATGATCGGGTGTGATAGGTTCTACATTCAAATACAACGGGTGCAAAACAGTTGCACACGCGGAATACTCAGGTTATACTTGACGAGCCAAGCATATACAGATATGGCCTCGGAACACGGAGACCGAAAGGTCGAGCGTGAATCATATAGTAGATATGATCAACATAATTATGTTCACCGATGAAACTACTCCATCTCACGTGATGATCGGACATGGTTTAGTTGATTTGGATCACGTGATCACTTAGAGGATTAGAGGGATGTCTATCTAAGTGGGAGTTCTTAAGTAATATGATTAATTGAACTTAAATTTATCATGAACTTAGTACCTGATAGTATCTTGCTTGTTTATGTTGATTGTAGATAGATGGCTCGTGTTGTTGTTCCGTTGAATTTTAATGTGTTCCTTGAGAAAGCAAAGTTGAAAGATGATGGTAGCAATTACACGGACTGGGTCCGTAACTTGAGGATTATCCTCATTGCTGCACAAAAGAATTACGTCCTAGAAGCACCGCTGGGTGCCAGGCCTGCTGCAGGAGCAACGCCGGATGTTATGAACGTCTGGCAGAGCAAAGCTGATGACTACTCGATAGTTCAGTGTGCCATGCTTTACGGCTTAGAATCGGGACTTCAACGACGTTTTGAACGTCGTGGAGCATATGAGATGTTCCAGGAGTTGAAGTTAATATTTCAAGCAAATGCCTGGATTGAGAGATATGAAGTCTCCAATAAGTTCTATAGCTGCAAAATGGAGGAGAACAGTTCTGTCAGTGAGCATATACTCAAAATGTCTGGGTATAATAATCACTTGATTCAATTGGGAGTTAATCTTCCAGATGATTGCGTCATTGACAGAATTCTTCAATCACTGCCACCAAGCTACAAGAGCTTCGTGATGAACTATAATATGCAAGGGATGAACAAGACTATTCCCGAGCTCTTCGCAATGCTGAAAGCTGCGGAGGTAGAAATCAAGAAGGAGCATCAAGTGTTGATGGTCAACAAGACCACTAGTTTCAAGAAAAAGGGCAAAGGAAAGAAGAAGGGGAACTTCAAGAAGAACGGCAAGCCAGTTGCTGCTCAAGAGAAGAAACCCAAGTCTGGACCTAAGCCTGAAACTGAGTGCTTCTACTGCAAGCAGACTGGTCACTGGAAGCGGAACTGCCCCAAGTATTTGGCGGATAAGAAGGATGGCAAGGTGAACAAAGGTATATGTGATATACATGTTATTGATGTGTACCTTACTAATGCTCGCAGTAGCACCTGGGTATTTGATACTGGTTCTGTTGCTAATATTTGCAACTCGAAACAGGGGCTACGAATTAAGTGAAGATTGGCTAAGGACGAGGTGACGATGCGCGTGGGAAACGGTTCCAAAGTCGATGTGATCGCGGTCGGCACGTTACCTCTACATCTACCTTCGGGATTAATATTAGACCTAAATAATTGTTATTTGGTGCCAGCGTTGAGCATGAACATTATATCTGGATCTTGTTTAATGCGAGACGGTTATTCATTTAAATTAGAGAATAATGGTTGTTCTATTTATATGAGTAATATCTTTTATGGTCATGCACCCTTGAAGAGTGGTCTATTCTTGTTCAATCTCGATAGTAGTAACACACATATTCATAATGTTGAAGCCAAAAGATGCAGAGTTGATAATGAGAGTGCAACTTATTTGTGGCACTGCCGTTTAGGTCATATCGGTGTAAAGCGCATGAAGAAACTCCATACTGATGGACTTTTGGAACCACTTGATTATGAATCACTTGGTACTTGCGAACCGTGCCTCATGGGCAAGATGACCAAAACACCGTTCTCCGGTACTATGGAGAGAGCAACAGATTTGTTGGAAATCATACATACAGATGTATGTGGTCCGATGAATATTGAGGCTCGTGGCGGATATCGTTATTTTCTCACCTTCACAGATGATTTAAGCAGATATGGGTATATCTACTTAATGAAACATAAGTCTGAAACATTTGAAAAGTTCAAAGAATTTCAGAGTGAAGTTGAAAATCATCGTAACAAGAAAATAAAGTTTCTACGATCTGATCGTGGAGGAGAATATTTGAGTTACGAGTTTGGTGTACATTTGAAAAATTGTGGAATAGTTTCGCAACTCACGCCACCCGGAACACCACAGCGTAATGGTGTGTCCGAACGTCGTAATCGTACTTTACTAGATATGGTGCGATCTATGATGTCTCTTACTGATTTACCGCTATCGTTTTGGGGATACGCTCTAGAGACGGCCGCATTCACGTTAAATAGGGCACCATCAAAATCCGTTGAGACGACGCCTTATGAACTGTGGTTTGGCAAGAAACCAAAGTTGTCATTTTTGAAAGTTTTGGGCTGTGATGCTTATGTGAAAAAGCTTCAACCTAATAAGCTCGAACCCAAATCAGAGAAATGTGTCTTCATAGGATATCCAAAAGAAACTATTGGATACACCTTCTATCACAGATCCGAAGGCAAGACTTTTGTTGCTAAATTCGGAAACTTTCTGGAGAAGGAGTTTCTCTCGAAAGAAGTGAGTGGGAGGAAAGTAGAACTTGACGAGGTAACTGTACCTGCTCCCTTATTGGAAAATAGTACATCACAGAAAACGGTTTCTGTGACACCTACACCAGTTAGTGAGGAAGTCAATGATAATGATCATGAAACTTCAGATCAAGATACTACTGAACCTCGTAGATCAACCAGAGTAAGATCCGCTCCAGAGTGGTACGGTAATCCCGTTCTGGAAGTCATGATGCTAGATCATGATGAACCTACGAACTATGAAGAAGCAATGGTGAGCCCAGATTCCGCAAAGTGGCTTGAAGCCATGAAATCTGAGATGGGATCCATGTATGAGAACAAAGTATGGACTTTGGTTGACTTGCCCGATGATCGGCAAGCAATTGAGAATAAATGGATCTTCAAGAAGAAGACTGACGCTGATGGTAATGTTACTATCTACAAAGCTCGACTTGTCGCAAAAGGTTTTCGACAAGTTCAAGGGATTGACTACGATGAGACCTTCTCACCCGTAGCGATGCTTAAGTCTGTCCGAATCATGTTAGCAATTGCCGCATTTTATGATTAGGAAATTTGGCAGATGGATGTCAAAACTGCATTCCTGAATGGATTTCTGGAAGAAGAGTTGTATATGATGCAACCAAAAGGTTTTGTCGATCCAAAGGGAGCTAACAAAGTGTGCAAGCTCCAGCGATCCATTTATGGACTGGTGCAAGCCTCTCGGAGTTGGAATAAACGTTTTGATAGTGTGATCAAAGCATTTGGTTTTATACAGACTTTTGGAGAAGCCTGTATTTACAAGAAAGTGAGTGGGAGCTCTGTAGCATTTCTGATATTATATGTGGATGACATATTGCTGATTGGAAATGATATAGAATTTCTGGATAGCATAAAGGGATACTTGAATAAGAGTTTTTCAATGAAAGACCTCGGTGAAGCTGCTTACATATTGGGCATTAAGATCTATAGAGATAGATCAAAACGCTTAATTGGACTTTCACAAACAACATACCTTGACAAAATTTGGAAGAAGTTCAAAATGAATCAAGCAAAGAAAGGATTCTTGCCTGTGTTACAAAGTGTGAAATTGAGTAAGACTCAATGCCCGACCACTACAGAAGATAGAGAGAATATGAAAGATGTTCCCTATGCATCAACGATAGGATCTATCATGTATGCAATGCTGTGTACCAGACCTGATGTGTGCCTTGCTATAAGTCTAGCAGGGAGGTACCAAAGTAATCCAAGAGTGGATCACTGGACAGCGGTCAAGAACATCCTGAAATACCTGAAAAGTACTAAGGATATGCTTCTCGTATATGGAGGTGACAAAGAGCTCGTCGTAAATGGTTACGTTGACGCAAGCTTTGACACTGATCCGGACAATTCTAAATCGCAAACCGGATACGTGTTTACATTAAACGGTGGAGCTGTCAGTTGGTGCAGTTCTAAACAAAGCGTCGTAGCAGGATCTACATGTGAAGCGGAGTACATAGCTGCTTCGGAAGCAGCAAATGAAGGAGTTTGGATGAAGGAGTTCATATCCGATCTAGGTGTCATACCTAGTGCATCGGGTCCAATGAAAATCTTTTGTGACAATACTGGTGCAATTGCCTTGGCAAAGGAATCCAGGTTTCACAAAAGAGCCAAGCACATCAAGAGACGCTTCAATTCCATCCGGGATCTAGTCCAGGTGGGAGACATAGAGATTTGCAAGATACATACGGATCTGAATATTGCAGACCCGTTGACTAAGCCTCTTCCACGAGCAAAACATGATCAGCACCAAGACTCCATGGGTGTTAGAATCATTACTGTGTAATCTATATTATTGACTCTAGTGCAAGTGGGAGACTGAAGGAAATATGCCCTAGAGGCAATAATAAAGTTATTATTTATTTCCTTATATATCATGATAAATGTTTATTATTCATGCTAGAATTGTATTAACCGGAAACATAATACATGTGTGAATACATAGAAAAACAAAGTGTCACTAGTATGCCTCTACGTGACTAGCTCGTTAATCAAAGATGGTTATGTTTCCTAACCATGAACAAAGAGTTGTTATTTGATTAACGAGGTCACATCATTAGGTGAATGATCTGATTGACATGACCATTCCATTAGCTTAGCACTCGGTCGTTTAGTATGTTGCTATTGCTTTCTTCATGACTTATACATGTTCCTATGACTATGAGATTATGCAACTCCCGTTTGCCGAAGGAACACTTTGGGTGCTACCAAACGTCACAACGTAACTGGGTGATTATAAAGGAGCATTACAGGTGTCTCCAAAGGTAGATGTTGGGTTGGCGTATTTCGAGATTAGGATTTGTCACTCCGATTGTCGGAGAGGTATCTCTGGGCCCTATCGATAATGCACATCACATAAGCCTTGCAAGCATTGCAACTAATGAGTTAGTTGCGGGATGATGTATTACGTAACAAGTAAAGAGACTTGCCGGTGACGAGATTGAACTAGGTATTGGATACCGACGATCGAATCTCGGGCAAGTAACATACCGATGACAAAGGGAACAACGTATGTTGTTATGCGGTCTGACCGATAAAGATCTCCGTAGAATATGTAGGAGCCAATATGGGCATCCAGGTCCCGCTATTGGTTATTGACCGGAGACGTGTCTCGGTCATGTCTACATTGTTCTCGAACCCGTAGGGTCCACACGCTTAAGGTTTCGATGGCAGTTATATTATGAGTTTATACGTTTTGATGTACCGAAGGTTGTTCGGAGTACCGGATGTGATCACGGACATGACGAGGAGTCTCGAAATGGTCGAGACATAAAGATTGATATATTGGAAGCCTATATTTGGACATCGGAATCGTTCCGGGTGAAATCGGCATTTTACCGGAGTACCGGGGGGTTACCGGAACCCCCCCCGGGGGTTTATTGGGCCTACATGGGCCTTGAGGGAGAAGAGAGAAGGAGGCAGGAGGTGGCCGCGCGCCCCTCCCCTTCCTAGTCCGAATAGGACAAGGGAAGGGGGAGCCCCCCCCCATTCCTTTCCTTCCTCTCTTCCTCCTCTTTCCCCCCTCTCTCTCCTTGTCCAACTAGGAGTCCTACTCCCGGTGGGAGTAGGACTCCCTCATGGCGCGCCCCACCTTGGCCGGCTGCCCCTCCCCTTGGCTCCTTTATATACTGAGGCAAGGGGCACTCTAGAACACACAAGTTGATCCTCGTGATCGTTCCTTAGCCGTGTGCGGTGCCCCCTGCCACCAAATTCCACCTCGGTCATATCGTTGTAGTGCTTAGGTGAAGCCCTGCGTCGGTAGAACATCATCATCGTCACCACGCCGTTGTGCTGATGGAACTTATCCCCGAAGCTTTGCTGGATCGGAGCCCGGGGATCGTCATCGAGCTGTACGAGTGCCAAGAACTCGGAGGTGCCGGAGTAACAGTGCTTGGATCGGTCGGATCGGGAAGAAGACGTACGACTACTTCCTCTACGTTGTGTCAACGCTTCCGTTGCGATCTACAAGGGTACGTAGATCATACTCTCCCCTCTCGTTGCTATGCATCACCATGATCTTGCGTGTGCGTAGGAATTTTTTTGAAATTACTGCGTTCCCCAACATTACTATCTACAAAGCTAGACTTGTCGAAAAAGGTTTTGACAAAGTTCAAGGTGTTGACTACGATGAAATTTTCTCACTCGTAGCGATGCTTAAGTCTGTCCAAATCATGTTAGCAATTGCCGCATTTTTATGAAATCTGGCAAATGGATAAACAAAACTACATTCCTCAATGGATTTAAAGAAGAGTTGTATATGATGCAACCAGAAGGTTTTTGTCAATCCTAAAGGTGCTAACAAAATATGCAAGCTCCAGCGATCCATCTATGGACTGGTGCAAGCATCTCAGAGTTTGAATATACGCTTTGATAAGTTGATCAAAGCATATAGTTTTATACAGACTTGCGGTGAAGCCTGTATTTACAAGAAAGTGAGTGGGAGCACTACAACATTTCTGATAAGTATATGTGTATGACATATTCTTGATCGGAAATAATGTAGAATTACTCTGCAAAGCATAAAGGAGTGTTTAAAATGATTTTTTTTCAAAGAAAACCTCGGTGAAGCTGCTTACATATTAAGCATCAAAATCTATAGAGATAGATCAAGACGCTTGATAAGTTTTTTCAATGAGTACATACCTTGACAATATTTTGAAGTAGTTCAAAAATGGAAGAGTCAAAGAAATAGTTCTAGGCTGTGTTACAAGGTATGAAATTGAGTAAGACTCAAAGCCCGACCACGGCAGAAGATAGAAAGAGAATGAAAGTCATTCCCTATGCCTCAGACATAGGTTCTATAAAGTATGCCATGCTGTGTACCAGATCTATTGTATACCCTACACTGTGTTAAGCAAGGGAGTACAATAGTGATCTAAGAGTAGATTACTGGACAGCGGTCAAAATTATCCTTAGTGGAATAAGGAAATATTTCTCAATTTTGGAGGTGACAAAAAGGTTCGTCGTAAAAAGTTACGTCGATGCAAGTTTTGACACAGATCTGGATGACTCTAAGTCTCGATCTAGATACATATTGAAAGTTGGAGCAATTAGCTAGAGTAGCTCCATGCAGAGCATTGTAGACATAGAACTCGCAAAATACTTACGGATCTGTATGTGACAGACCCGTTGACTAATATTATCTCACAAGCAAAACATGATCACACCTTAGTAAACCCTTTGGGTGTTGGTCACATATTGATGTGAACTATTGTTGTTAAATCACATGGCGATGTGAACTAGATTATTGACTCTAGTGCAAGTGGGAGACTGAAGGAAATATGCCCTAGAGGCAATAATAAAGTTATTATTTATTTCCTTATGTCATGATAAATGTTTATTATTCATGCTAGAATTATATTAACCGGAAACATAATACATGTGTGAATACATAGACAAACAGAGTGTCACTAGTATGCCTCTACTTGACTAGCTCGTTAATCAAAGATGGTTATGTTTCCTAACCATGAACAAAGAGTTGTTATTTGATTAATGGGATCACATCATTAAGTGAATGATCTGATTGACATGACACATTCCATTAGCTTAGCACCCGATCGTTTAGTATGTTGCTATTGCTTTCTTCATGACTTATACATGTTCCTATGACTATGAGATTATGCAACTCCCGTTTGCCGGAGGAACACTTTGTGTGCTACCAAACGTCACAACGTAACTGGGTGATTATAAAGGTGCTCTACAGGTGTCTCCAAAGGTACATGTTGGGTTGGCGTATTTCGAGATTAGGATTTGTCACTCCGATTGTCGGAGAGGTATCTCTGGGCCCTCTCGGTAATGCACATCACTTAAGCCTTGCAAGCATTGCAACTAATGAGTTAGTTGCGAGATGATGGATTACGGAACGAGTAAAGAGACTTGCCGGTAACGAGATTGAACTACGTATTGGATACCGACGATCGAATCCCGGGCAAGTAACATACCGATGACAAAGGTAACAACGTATGTTGTTTGCGGTCTGACCGATAAAGATCTTCGTAGAATATGTAGGAGCCAATATGGGCATCCAGGTCCCGCTATTGGTTATTGACCGGAGACGTGTCTCGGTCATGTCTACATTGTTCTCGAACCGTAGGGTCCGCACGCTTAAGGTTTCGATGACAGTTATATTATGAGTTTATGAGTTTTGATGTACCGAAGGAGTTTGGAGTCCCGGATGAGATCGGGGACATGACGAGGAGTCTCGAAATGGTCGAGACGTAAAGATCGATATATTGGACGACTATATCCGGACATCGAAAAGGTTCCGAGTTATTCGGGTATTTTTCGGAGTACCGGGTAGTTACGGGAGAAGCAATGGGCCTTGATGGGCTTTAGTGGGAAGAGGAGAAAGGGCCAAGGTGCTGCTGCACCCCCCTCCCCTCTGGTCCGAATTGGACTAGGGAAAAGGGGGCCGGCCATCTTTCCTTCTCCTCCACTTCCTTCTCCTTTCCTCCCCTCTTGGTGGACTCATACTAGGACTTGGAGTCCTAGTAGGACTCCACATCATGGCCGCACCAATTGCCTTGGCCGGCCTCCTCCTCCTCCATCCTTTATATACTGAGGCAAGAGGCACCCCATGAACACAAGTTGATCTTCGTGATCGTTCCTTAGCCGTGTGCGGTGCCCCCCTCCACCATATTCCACCTCGGTCATATTGTAGCGGTGCTTAGGCGAAGCCCTGCGACGGTAGAACATCAAGATCGTCACCACGCCGTCGTGCTGACGGAACTCCTCCCCGAAGCTTTGCTGGATCGGAGCCCGGGGAGCGTCATCGAGCTGAACGTGTGCCAAGAACTCGGAGGTGCCGGAGTAACGGTGCTTGGATCGGTCGGATCGTGAAGACGTACGACTACATCAACCGCGTTGTGCTAACGCTTCCACAGTCGATCTACAAGGGTACGTAGATCACACTCTCCCCTATCGTTGCTATGAATCACCATGATCTTGCGTGTGCATAGGAAAATTTCTTTGAAATTACTACGAAACCCAACAGTTCCGGTAACCTCCCGGTACTCCGGAAAAATCCCGATTTCACCCGGAACACTTCCGATATCCAAACATAGGCTTCCAATATATCAATCTTTATGTCTCGACCATTTCGAGACTCCTCGTCATGTCCGTGATCACATCCGGGACTCCGAACAACCTTCGGTACATCAAAACGTATAAACTCATAATATAACTGCCATCGAAACCTTAAGCGTGCGGACCCTACGGGTTCGAGAACAATGTAGACATGACCGAGACACGTCTCCGGTCAATAACCAATAGCGGGACCTGGATGCCCATATTGGCTCCTACATATTCTACGGAGATCTTTATCGGTCAGACCGCATAACAACATACGTTGTTCCCTTTGTCATCGGTATGTTACTTGCCCGAGATTCGATCGTCGGTATCCAATACCTAGTTCAATCTCGTCACCGGCAAGTCTCTTTACTTGTTCCGTAATACATCATCCCGCAACTAACTCATTAGTTGCAATGCTTGCAAGGCTTAAGTGATGTGCATTACCGAGAGGGCCCAGAGATACCTCTCCGACATTCGGAGTGACAAATCCTAATCTCGAAATACGCCAACCCAACATGTACCTTTGGAGACACCTGTAGAGCTCCTTTATAATCACCCAGTTACGTTGTGACGTTTGGTAGCACACAAAGTGTTCCTCCGGCAAACGGGGGTTGCATAATCTCATAGTCATAGGAACATGTATAAGTCATGAAGAAAGCAATAGCAACATACTAAACGATCGGGTGCTAAGCTAATGGAATGGGTCATGTCAATCAGATCATTCAACTAATGATGTGATCCCGTTAATCAAATAACAACTCTTTGTTCATGGTTAGGAAACATAACCATCTTTGATTAACGAGCTAGTCAAGTAGAGGCATACTAGTGACACTCTGTTTGTCTATGTATTCACACATGTATTATGTTTCCGGTTAATACAATTCTAGCATGAATAATAAACATTTATCATGAAATAAGGAAATAAATAATAACTTTATTATTGCCTCTAGGGCATATTTCCTTCAACGGAGCTGTCTCCGTATGCTACAGTTTGACATGGCGTATCCGCGATCTCTCTCTACGATCGCATTCAGTTCAGGGTTGAACGCGTCGTTGTCCTATTGGTACGGGAACCGGGAGCAGGCGAGCTCGTCCATACCATCGCCGCTCTCCACAGCAGTATGCCTACAATAGGATATCAATCACATCAATTAACCATTTCCATCTAGAACAGAAGATAGCTATAGTTTCCCATAGTGATCGTTTCAATGACGAGCATTCACAGCGCTATGAACTCGCTTTCCCTTTCTTTCCAGTCTCTTGTAAGACTTATGAAACTGTTGTATTTTTGTTCTCAGTAATGGGAAGTGGCTTAGCCCGGGCTAAAAAAAGCTATCATTTCCTTTTTCTCTGAAAAAAGGTCGTTTCCCTTGCACTTTGCCACATTGTTTGCCTTTGTTGCGCCGGTTGTCGAGGCGCCGTCATGACCTCTCCCTACGCCGATGATGGCGACGGCCCCTCCATTCATCACCAAGTTATCCATAAGTAAGACAAAAGAAAAACCTAAGGACAACCATTGGACGTATTCATAGTACCTACAATCTTCAAAAAAGAAAGTGGTCTATGATGTATTTCGTGTTTCCATCTCAGTGATAAATTCGTACATATACATTGGACACTAATGGCCCTAACACAAACAACAAGGATTTAAAAGGTCCCCTAGGCCATGCATGACCCGGAGACAATTGAAGCCTTGTTTGGTTGTTAATCTCCTCACCATTTGTGAGGATCGGAGAGAACTTAGGGAGATTTTGACTTGCAATGATTTAATCCCACTCAATCCTCTTCCATCATCTTCAACCGTCACCAAACCAAACAAGCCCACAGGCGTAGATGAGATCTAGATTGGCAATGTTTGTTCTCTTTCCCATGTATATCAATAGTCATTTTATCATTTGAAAGTACTCTTAATATTGACAAGCGACAACAACACAAGAGAAGTCCCTGCAACAAGTGCCTCGTGTTCATAAAAACTTGGCAATTCATCTATTTCCGCATGCTCAATTTAAGCATGTGGCTTTGATTGAAGAAAAAAAAACTATACGGGTTGAAGAATTTTTGATTGGCAGATATTTCATTTTCACGTAGTTAAAAATTACTAGTAGACCCTTGAATATTTCAACAATCATATCTACATTTTTCAATCTTTATGTCACCAAGAGTAGTGATGAAATGGAGCGGAAATTTTCTGCTTTTCCGAAGGAAAAGCGGAAACAGATAGGAAATATGCAAATGGAAAAAAAATGTAAAATAGAAATGGAAATGGATTTATTTTACGTGAAACAAAAATGAAAATGAAACGGTGTTTTCGGATGGAACAGATATGGAAACGTTTCCGTGAATATGGAATTTTCGCCTTTACTATGGGCCTATGACTACTCTGAAGCCCAACCATGAAAATACACACAATGACATAGTCAGCATAATGGCCCATGTGAGACCCAACTTCTACTACCACACACATACTCAACTAGACCCTATACAATTGTCTAGTACTACCATAACACGCTAAATCACTAATCTAATCATATTAATTTTTCGGTCATGTTAACCATTGATTAAGTTTGTTGATTTGCTTGTCTTTTTTGTTTTTATGTTCATTTCGCTTTCACAAAAAAATGTGGTAGTACCCAGTTCCTCCACTCCGTTTTCATTCCTAACCAAGAGAGCTTGTATTAAAGTTGCATGTCATTGCTTTCCTGGACCACTTTAACTATATGTAAGTCGCGTGAAAATTAATTGTGGGTCGGTCAATTTTTGGGCCATTGATTTCTACTTTAAGTTTCGTCTGCGTTTCTTTTCGGGGCTAGTTTGTGTGTTGTTTTGGGCTATTTTTTTTACTAACCACTTATTTGGGTCAATCAATTCTTTAACGGGCCGAAGCCCATTCCAGTGCAACATAGCCTTCCTCTTCCTCTTTTTTTCTGTTTTTTCTTTTTTCATGCCTTTTTTCCTTATTGGTTTTTTTGTGGGTATTTCTGGGATGTTGGGTGAGTGTAAATATATACATACAAATACTATATGATATATGGTAAAATTTCACTATTATATGATTATTCTTTGCACATTACAGAAGCTGCAATTTCATTGCAAAGTTGTGTGCAAGTTTTCTATTATTTTTAAAAAATCTTCTTAAAGGGAAATACCAACATCACAAATTCCTTCTTTCTTAGAAAACTTCATTACGATGAATAGTTTTAGTTTTTTATTCATTTTCATTCTACTTTAAGGGTAATACCAATGCAACTAATTTATTCCTTCTTATTTTAAAAAAATCACTTGTATATGCTTATTGTTGCATGTGTTAAACAAGCGCAATTTTTATGTATATTTTGTGCAATTTTTGTCACTGTTAGTTCTAGATTTTTTTCCCAGTTTCATCTTAAATGCTAATATCAAAGCCACCAATTCACCCTTACTTAAAATATTACTTTTTTGAGTTTGTTATATTTTATTTATTTTCTTTCTTATTAAATGGTAATATCAGTATCACTAATTCATTGCTTCTTAGCAAACATCCATTTTTGCAAAAATTCCACTATTATATGCTTATTCTTTGCATATTATAAAAACATGATTTTTACGTAAATTGTGTGCAAATTTTATCATTATTTATTTTATTGTTTTCACTTTCTTTCTTCTTCAAGCGTAATACCAATGCCACTAATTCATTCCTTCTTAGGAAAACATATTTTATAATTTTTGTGTGTGTAAGTATAATTTTTTTTGAGGGGGAGTGTGTGTAAGTATAGATGCAAGTACAAAATAATATGTGTAAATTATAGTAGAATGCAAAATTTGCATTATTACATGCTTATTCTTTGCATATTTCAAAAAGTGCAATTTTCACTGCAAAGTTGTGTGCAAGTTTTTTTTTCGTTTTCTTTCTTTTTAAAGGGTTTCATTCTTTCTTAGAAAACTTCATTAGTTGATTTTTTGGTCTTATGAAAGGGTAATACCAATGCCACAAATTCATTCTTCCTTAAACTTCATTTTTCAATTTTGTTTTAGTTTTTATTTTCTTTTCTTTTGTAATGGTAATACTGATATCTCTAATCCGTTCCTTTTTAGAAAACACTTTGGAGAAAAGTTTACTATTATATGCTTATTTTGCATATTCTAATAATACATTTTCTTTTTAAATTGTGCGCAATTTTTTATTATTATTTATTTTTATTTATTTTCGTCTTAAAGGGTAATATTAGTGCCACCAAATTCGTTCCTTATTAGAAACTTCTTTTATGCATAAATTCCACTTCTATATGCTTACTCTTGCATATCATAGAAATGCACAATTTTTTGTGCGAATAGTGTGCATTTTTATTTTGTGCATTAACTAATTTATCTCCATTAGAAAACTTAAAAAAAATTGTTCATCAATGGGTTGTTGTTTTGCATTGGCCCAAGAAGTGGTTCTGTTGGTTTGTGTGGGAAAAAGGCTTAAGTTGTGCTAGAACACTGAAATTGACTTAAACATGTTTTGGTTCAATCCATCGGTTAGTAAACGAATGACCCAAATCCTGAAATCAGGCAACTACCCTGTAGCCAGTCCCTTCTTGAACAACAACTTGCATGAAAAAAAAACTTAGAAAAAAAATAGGCCTTGCTTGAAATGTGACATCTATTATATAATTAAAACAAGAGGTAAACAAGCCATCGTTGTTGGAAAATGATAGAGAAGTGGTGGTCAAGCTTATCCGCCGAAGTCAAAATAGAGTGAGTGATGCCCATGCTGCGTATGGGTGTACAATGCCACGCACGGCTGTGTGCTTAGGCTCTAGCTTAGAGGAGATTGCTACCCTTTGTATGAACAATATTATGCCCCCTTAATTTAATACAATCTCCTTTCTCCCCGCAAAAAAAAGCCATCACGTTTATCCACACGGACTAAATTATCTTGACCGTTAATTTTTAAAATAAACGGATGAGATTTAAAGACATAAGCGTTACATACAAATATTATGTGTATGCATTATTTTGCACACAAGAACTCTGGCACGTACATATATCTTTTTTTAGTTGGCACGTACATATATCTACGATGGAAAGTGTAACCACGATCGGAAAAGTAAACCTAAAACTTTACTATCCCACTATTACGTGTGTGTACAAGCAAATAAGGGATAATCAATTCCTATTCAGATTCTAATAGGAGGAAAAAAACCAAACGGACCTCATAATGGCTAACTACCACCTGTAGGCCCAGTTCACATACTCCGTCAGATCTGATGGGCCTCTGGGGACAAAAGCTGCGGGCAAAAAAGAATATTAGGTCATCAGTAATGATTAACAACGCTGGTATACACACATCAGTCCAATCGACAGATATATGCGATAAATAATAATACAACTATGTTCTGTATGCCAAATTTAGAATAATAAAAACTACTATAATTTTTATTTTAGAATGACTTTGTGTTACATTTATCATATCTAAATTTAAATCGAGTTATAATATTTCGAACCCTTATTGTATGGACAAATAATGCAATCACATTATAAATATAAAATTTGGAATATGAATAGGGTAGTGATTTTGTTCCCATACAAACTCAGTATGAGTTACTTAATAAAATGCAAAAAATCTTAAAATGTAGGTCAAGAATACAACTATATGTTTACCAAAGGAACTAAAATAATAACAAAAGAAAATAGAAAATTAGTGCATACGCCTTTAGTGTTGGCTGCAAAACAAGAGATGAACATGCCATGCTGTTTTTCCGTATATAGGTTAAAAGTATATATTCCATCGATCTTGATCTTGACGACCGAGATTCAAAATCCAAAAGAGTTTGAGCAACAACATCACGTACTCGTATCTTTTACCTTTGATGAGTTGGACACATTTTGTTTTTATTTGGCATGTATGGACTTGATGGCATAATGTAGAAATGCTAGAAAGAAAAGTATCTAGCACGTATGGACTTGATCACTTAACAGAAAATGTGCTACAAGACCCGGTTTACCTGAAAGGAAAAAAGAAATGTAAGGACATATTGAGGTGAAACGTGTGCCTCAAGGATTTCTTTGCCACACGTGCAATGCAAAGGTCACTACGAAGTACACAAAAACAAACAAATATTTTGTTTGGACACGGATAAGGCAAAACACACAATGACATCATCTCACAGCGTATGACATTATCCCCTTGCAATGTCAAACCAACACGTTCATGTTTTATGACGTGAGTACACCAAAGCCATTGAGTTTTTTTGATAATATAAATCCTGTTCAGGATTCGACCATGGCAAGTCGAATGTTTCCTATGGCAATTTAGTTACGCGAGGATGGCAAGTTTAAATCCCGAACGTTCGGGCATTATTGGGGTCCAGAAAAAAGAGTATCACCAAAGGAAAAAAATGCCAATTTTGCAATTACAGAAATTCTCACAATACAATGGATGCGGAGTTTCAAATCTCGAGCTCAAATGCTCCTAGATGAACAGTAATTTCGAAAAAAAAATGATATCTTTTTGTGGCAAACTTTAAGGAATGTTTGTGGCAAACACTAAACACTAAATGTTTAGTGTGCATGAAAAAATCATCACGAAATCACATTGGTGCAAGGCATGGTAAAAAACAAAATCGACGCTCTGAAAATGTTACATTCAAACGCATTTTGGAGCTTTGATTTTAATTGTTTTTTGTGACTTCCACGAATGTGATTTCATGATGAAATTTAAAAGCGATATACCATATAAATGAAAATCTATATGAAATGTGAAGTTTTTTTAATAAGAAATAAAACAATATTTTTTGTATGAACTCCTGCATGTGAAATAATTATTTACTCAAGGTCAAAATATACCACATATATGAATCTATTTGGAGTCCATTGGTTAAACAATTTATATCATATACATGAATTTTGAAGTAAAAAATAGATAGAAATATGAAATTTGTAACATTAGCTTATAATATATTACTAGCATGTATCAATTTACCAATGATTCACTTGCAATATTAACATCTATAATCTCATGGAGCATATTCACATGAAAATAGTGCCATGACTTTTGATCTACAGGCCCTATCAAAATACAAATAGCACATATACAAACATGCGAAAAAATCTAGTCGCGCAAATGTGCGGGTCACACTGCTAGTTCTTTTGATGAAAAGAAGATCTTTACGAAGATTAGACAAGGCCGGTATTGTTCCGTTTCAGGAGATCAACATTCCAAACGGCCTAGCCGGAGAAACATGCATAGTTGGAACATCGACGTACTACAACCCTCCGATCTGAATTAATTGACGCAGCCCTCTATACAATTATTAAACTCGGGCTTTTCTTTTATTTTTATTTTGCGAATAGTAATCTCTTGTCTTGCCGCAAACTGAAGTTATACATGAAGCCGATGGACACCTTATCACCGATGAACACCCAAGGTTCTATCAGTGGTGGTGCTGAGGGTTGGATCCCCCTGGACTGAGCCTCTTGGAGGTCCCATAAACGACCAGATCGGCGATCTCTTGCGGTGGCCGCACTGCGGCCGTGGTGCTCGCCACCGCCGTCGCCTGCAGGCCACCACCCCTGTCGACGTCCTCGAGCTGCCTACGGTGGTGCAGCGGGCAGCGACCGGACAGGAGATCCGCCGGGGAGGAGCCTGCGACGACTAGGACGACGAAACAGACGCAGAAGCACAGGAGTAGCCTCGTCATTAAGCTCGTCCGTACGTACTTGATCAGTTGATCTGCAAATGGTGGCTACACCTAAACTGCCGTAATGCATATGTATCTGCAGGTTAATTAGCAGGAGACGAGCATTTATAGGCTAAGCATGAACACTAAGGCTAGGCGGTGCAGTGCTGGGCTGCTAAAAGAAATGGAAAAGCTAGCTGGTATGACCTGAAACGCTCAATGCACTAGCAAACACTTTTCATCTTGACCATGCGTTCTTGTTTCGAAATACTAAGCTCAAGTGCTCTTTCCACACGGATAGTGGTTGACAACGTGAAAGGTCAAAGCAAAAGAGCACGCAGCGCACTTTTGTCTCCATTTTCTTCGACTTTCTAGGCGCGCGACAAGATGTCATTTCAAGTCCTGCCTGATGGGGTTTGCAATTGAATACTTGAATTCGATAGTAGTATTGCCTTGCGCATTAAGCTTGTGTATATGCATTGAGCCTGCTCTATCAGTTAGGCTCAGGTTAGATTATGCTCTAGTTTACTTGTTCGATTAAAACGATAATGATGGCGCTCGTCCGCGGGGGTCAAAGGGAGAGACATACCTGCCAAAAACCGGCGCATGCAGGACCCACCAGTAGCTATCTATCTTGGCCTCTTGGGTCATGGATGATCGTATGGTTCACTCAGAGTCACATTCAAGTGATCTTCCAAGGTAAGCACGTACGTCAATTGTAATGCCACCCTTGCATGAATGCTCCATTCAGTTGTGCAGCTGTGTATTATCCTGCATTAGTTTTTGTATTTACCCTAAGAAGTGCAACCTGCACTTTCCTAAAAAAAAGGAAAGAATACAACCTCTGCTAGGTAAATGATAAACAAAGTTGTTTTTTGATGTTGAATACTATTTAGCATGTTCTTGATCAAATGATGTAACAATTGTGGTGTGAACTTGGACAAAAGTGATCTAAAGCAATAATCTATAATTCACAATAAGCAAGTAACATCAAAATGTGTAAACAAAATTACTATCGCTTTTTCATGGATCACCTCAATAACCACCAGGGACACATCACCTTCCGTGCCTTCCTACTGTTTTTTCCTTCTTTTGATGTATGTCAACTTGTAACACTAAAAAGAAGATCTCTGGCTTTTTTCCTTTCCTTTTCTTTTCTTTATTCTTTTCCTTCTCCTTACTTTTATTTCTCTTTTTTTTATTTTTTTATTTTTATAAATGCATGAACCTTTTTCAAATTCGATACACTTTTTTCAAAATTGATGTTTTTTTCAGAATCAATGAACTTTTTTCTTAAAATGGATGAACTTTTTATCAAAATATTTGAAACTTTCTAAAGAAATTTGAACTTTTTTTAATACATGATTTTTTAATTTGGTGAACTTTTTTGAAAATTGATGGTTTTTAAAAAAAATTGTGAACTTTTCTAGAGTATTTGAATTTTTTTAAATCAACTTCTTGGAATTCGTGAACTTTTTGAATAGATGAACGCTTTTCGATTTGGTGACTTCTTTGTGAATACATTTTTTTGCATGTTTCCGAACTTTATTTGAAATCTGTGAATTTTCAAATTTGGTTCACATTTAAAAATATAATATTTTCCAAAATGTTTTCAAATAATTCAAAAATCTGAATGCTACAGTAAATGATACTGTGTAGTGTGCAATACATAGCGCGAGAAACAATTGTTCCTAAATCGTCCACGCGATAATTCGTTACTAGCACTTAGTAGCTGTAATTAGCCAAACACCTACATGATAGCAACGGCGCGAGTTTGATTCCTCGTTGAGAGCCATTTTTGGGGGGTGTGTTTTTCACGCTTTAATACAACTCGTTGTGCTATGCATTCATGGGCCGACGCACCAGGGCCGCAAGGAGCGCCAGGTGCCTTCCGTGGCGCTAAAGGCGCGGA